>NC_056725.1:517640023-517737523 GCF_019279795.1 Protopterus annectens
GAGGCGACAGCGCTACTGCAGCACCACCACCGCGGGTATAATCATCTAATGCAGATAAACTATGGAATCTCTTCCCAATACCACTGAAATTTATTCCAAATGCCAACTTATTTAAAACCACTAAAACTTAACTTATGACATCAATGGAGATGTTCATAGTGTTACACTGCTGCAGTCATTACACTTGGGTTATCCTGCCATCAGTTGGTTCCCCAGTCGGCCTGTGTTCCAAAGTCTTGGTCTGGCGTTGGTTGCTGTCGCCTCTTCCCTGACGTCAGTGTGGCAGGAGTATACAAGATGCAGCCGACGCCATTTTCCCCAGTCTTTCTTGCCGCGTGGTGCTCGAAGCAGAAGCAGTTCGCAAGTGCCGGTCGGCCAACTCCTGATATTTTCATTCCGAATCCAGAACTGAAGTCTTTAAGTACCCCATTGGGGAAACTTTTTCTTGCCTCAGACCGATGTCAGTAAAAGTTAATAACTATTTCTTGTGGGAAGCAAATACCTCTTAAGGATTTCCACTCCTGTTGTATTCCATGCCTAGGCCCAGACCATGACGTCACTGGTTGTCTGTTTTGTGCTAGGTTTAACAAGCGCACTATCAAATGTCTGTTTGATTTTGCACGACATTATTTTGGCAGAAAATTCAATTACACCATTCCGTCGGAACTTCCAACGACAAGGACAGGCATCCGAGGCCCAAAACTGACAAGGTTTCATCTAGGCCGGTCGCCGGTTTTCAGTGAGGTGCCTACGCAGCCCCTGACTACCGCTTCCACAGACCGCCTCCGACTCCCACGTGGAGCTGGCTGGGCCTTCGGACGCACTAGGTATACAGATTACCGAGCTTAACCCTACAGAGGGAACCGAGGTAGCTGAGCAATCCACAGCTACAGAGGGTGTTTTCAGACCTGCCCACTTAACCATTAAACCCTCTTAAGTCTAAGCCCCCCTTAAAAGCAAAGAAACAGACAGCAATCTCCAGGACAGGTTTCCATTCATAAGAAGCAAATTCTAAAAATGGCCAAAGACCTAATCACCCTGGTCAGGGGGTCCCATCCCTCTCCTGATAAAAGGCCCAGACAAGATGCAGTCTATGAATCTTCCGACCAGGTGTCCATTTCCTCAGACTCCTCCTCAGACCTAGGATATTCCTTACTCCCTTATGAGGATTCTGATGCTGAGAAATCAATTCCATCAGCCTCTCCGCCTGAGGACTACTCCTTTGGGGAGACCTTACATACCATGAAGGAACATTTCCACTGGGAAGGCCAGGATTACTCAGAATCCAAGAAAAGGCTCAGAGACTTCCTTTTATTGCCTCAACACAGACCCCTTGCTTTCCCGTCAGTTTTAGATGCTGTGGATGATGTGTACACTGAATCCAGCTTAAACCCTGACTCCTTACCCCATCCCTGGTTAAACCTATAGAGTCCCTGACTCTCTCAAATTTCTGTACAGAAGCCCTGTTGCTGACCCTGAAACTATATTTCTCAGGGACCCAAAGGGATTAAGGCCTCATCAGCTAAAAACCCAGTTCCCTCTGACAGAGATTCCAGAGCATTAGACAGATGGGGAAAGAAAGTATATACGTCTGCAACTTTAGCAATGAGAGCCTTGAATTGTCAGTTTCACATGCTAAAATATCAGCAGTTTTTAATGTCTCGGTTGAAACAAAAGATGCTTCCAGATTCAGATCCTCCTAATTTGAAAGAAATGCAGGATTTATTGCATGCAGCTGAACAAGTGGGAAAACATAGTTTGCAGTGTGGCTTTGATTCCTTAGAGGCCTCCTGTAGAGCAGCAGTTCTGTCATTAGAAGGCATGCTTGGTTAAAAGAACATACGCTGCCAGATCATGTTAAGGCCAAATTATTGGATGCACCTTTGCAGCGGGATGTGTTTGGAGTTAAGGCAGAGGAGGTATTAAAAAAGATGGAGGATAAGGCAAAATCTATGCAAACTGTGAAAGATTTCTTACAGGTTCAGCCTCCTCGTTTTAGCAGAAATTGGCCAACAAAGAATTGGTCCTTTCCAGTCACAGACAGACCTCAAAAGGGCAGATATAGACGTCCAAGAGGTAGAGGTCAGGCACAAGGCCCCTACAGACTTAGACAGTGGGGTACACCAGGCCAGAAAGAAGGGAAAGGCAGGCCTCAACCTTATAAAAAACAGCCTCGACAATGGGGTATGCCAGGCCAGAAAGAAGGGGAAGACAGGCCTCAACCTTATAAAAAAACAGCCTCAATGACTTTCCACTACAGCTGCCAAACAGCTCTCTCTTGGCTGCCCCCTTAGGAGGAAAACTGGCACTTTTCTATCACAATTGGCATTGCCTCACCAAAGACAAATGGGTTCTCAACATTATATCTCAAGGTTACAGGTTCCACTTTCACACTCTGCCAAGGTTAAAAGGAATGCCAAATCTGCCACCAAATCAATGGGCAGAGGCTCAAAAACAAATTACAGTACTCCTGGACATGAGAGCTATTCAAAAGGTACCACCACAAGAGCAAGGACAAGGATTTTACTCAAGACTCTTTCTGGTTCCCAGAAAGGACAAAGCCTGGCGACCCATTCTGGACCTTTCCTCACTGAACACTTAACTGGATGTTCCGAAATTCAAAATGTTGACACTACAGCAGCTTCTTCCCATGCTGGGCAAGAAAGCTTGGCTCGTGACTTTGGACCTCAGAAGCATACCTGCGTGTCCCTATCAGACAAAACTGCAGAAGATGCCTCAGATTTCTAGCTGGCTCAATGCACTATCAATTCTCTGCACTGCCCTTTGGCTTATCTACTGCGCCCAGGGTCTTCACAAAGTGCCTGACACCAGTAATTGCATTTTGCAGGCAAAAAGGAATTCAAATGTATCCATACCTGGACAACTGCTTGATTCAAGCAGAGAGCAAGGATATTCTTCTAAAGCATCTGGCGTACGTAAAATAGTTAAGTTGCCTGGGGTACACAGTAAACGAAAAAAAATCAAAACTAGTGCCCTCACAACAGATAATATTCCTGGGTGCCAGCTTGAACACAACGGCCCAGATTGCTCATCTCGCGCCAGACAAGCAAGGACAACTGACTCAATATTTTCATTTAATGGCAACAAAGACCCAACTCCCTGCAAGAAAAAATCTGCAGGCTTTGGGCTACATGGCATCTTGCATACTACTAATTCCATATGCCAGACTGCATATGAGGAAACTACAATGGTACCTAAAGAGTGTATGGTCTCAACACTGTCAAAGTTTGGAAACTGTTATACCACTAATTCCTTGCCTTCAACATGAGTTTCGATGGTGGGATCAAGCTTGTCACCTCAACAAGGGACAGCCTTTTACTCAACCCACAGCCAGGCAAACACTGACAACAGATGCCCTGACTACTTTTTCCTGCCATGTGTGCTCCCAGGGGGTAATCCGTTGCGAGTGGCCTACAGAGCAAAGACATCTCTACATCAATCAAAAAGAGATGCTAGCTGTACAAAATACAATTATATCTTTCAAGGACCTGCTGCATCCAGGACAATTACTAATAAAGACAGACAACACCACAGTTATGTGGTACATAAACAAGCAAGGGGGCACACACTCATACCCCCTCTGCAGACAAGCCATGACCTTGTGGAACACTGCTTTAAACTACCAAGTTCATCTGCAAGCACAATTCCTGCCAGGAGAGAAAAACACACTGGCAGACGACCTAAGCAGAAACATCATGGATCCCCACGAATGGGACTTGAGCCCACAAATATTCAGAATGATAACACAAAAATGGTGGAGACCGGACATAGATCTGTTTGCATCCCCAATGAACTGCCAATTACAGAAATTCCGCACAAGGAGCTACCATCCACAAGCATGGAAAGTGGATGCCCTCTCATTCAGCTGGAAAAAAAACAAGTATACTCCTTCCCTGCTTTACTTCTCCGTCCAAAGGTACTCCTAAAAGCCAGGCAGGAAGAGCCAAAAATGGTACCCAATCTTAAAGAACTTAGCACAAGAACCACCCTGGATTTTGCCTAAAATCCCACAGTTGTTGACACAGCACAACGATCAGATACTTCACAGCCAGCTAAAGACCTTAAATCTAGCTGCATGGAAAATTCCTTAGCCAAGCAAGCATTGCCTCTCTCCAAAGCTGTTATGGATGTTATTCTGGAGGCCAGAAGGCCTAGCACCAGGAAAGCCTACTCGGATAAATGGAAGCGATTCTGTGCCTGGAACCAGGCACACAGCCTTGACCCTCTTGTCCCAAACATTCCTCAGATATCTCAATACTTAACTGAGATGCTGGACAAGGGCCTCTCCTTCTCATCCATCAAGATCCATGCCTCCGCCATTTCTGCTCGTTACAACACGGATCCACCAATTTTTTCTAATCCTTTGCTCAAACAGTACCTCAGAGGGGCTAAAAACGTAAGACCGCCCCATAGAGCACCTACACCAACTTGGGACATCAACTTTGTGTTGGAAAAATAAACTTTACCTCCAAGTACATCTCTTGGGAAGACTGCTCTGCTACTGGCGGTAACATCAGCACGAAGAGTTTCAGAATTACAGGCACTAATGGCAGTGGAACCTTTCCTAATCTTCCACCAGGACAGGGTGTCCTTAAGAACTAACCCTACATTCATGCCAAAGGTGGTATCAAGTATGGCTCTAAACCAAACTATTCACTTTTTATCCAAAACCACAGAACAAAGGGGAGGGACTACTACATTCTTTGGACATTCACAGGCAGTTACGCTTTTACTTGGACAAAACCAAAGCTTTCAGAAAATCAGACGAATTATTGGTAGCATACGCTGCAGGAGCACAGGGAAAAGCCATTTCAAAGCAGACTATTTCAAAATGGATAGCACACTGTATACTTTTCTGCTATACCCACCAATGGAAACCTGTACCTAGCAGCATTAGATCTCACTCCACCAGGGCAACAGCCACTTCAACTGCCTATCTCAGAGGAGTGCCTACCAAGGATATTTTGGAAGCAGCAACATGGAGTTCTGTGCATACCTTCACCAAACATTACCATTTGCATTTGTACTCCAAATCCAGAGCTGGCTTTGCCACTGCTGTGCTGCAGGGCCTTATAGCCACCCCTAATGCCTTGTAGATCCAGCCTTCCTACCTCAGCTTTGGGATTCTACCCAAGTGTAATGACTGCAGCAGTATAACACGATGATAGTACAGTTTTGTATCTACCATAAATGTAGATGTTCGAGTGTAAACACTGCTGCAGTCCAGGTTACCCTCCCTCCTTCCCCTCTTACATTCTGGTACGTACCTAGGTCATCTACCCTTTATTGCCTATGGGAAGTATTTGCTGGTAATTAAAAATGGTTGGTTGCTTTTCTTTTATATATTTTACTAGCAATTTGAATTGCCTACGTATTTGGTGGCATCTGACATCTAGGCCAAAAAAATAACAGAAGAAAATGGCATCGGCTGCATGTTATATACCCCTGCTGCACTGACGTCTGGGAAGAGGTGACAGCAACAGACGCCGGACCAAGACTTTGGAACTCGGGCCAACTGGGGACCCGCCAGACGGCAGGATAACCTAAGTGTAATGACTGCAGTAGTGTTTACACTCTAACGTCTACATTTATGGTAGGTACAAAACTGTACTTTTCTCCTGTAAATAATGTAGGATAAATGCTACTGATTATCGGATTGCCATATCTTCAAAATATTTCTCAGTATACGGAATCTCCTTCCCCACAACCAGTTTTCATTACCTGAGTAATTTAATTTTGCTATATAATGCAAGTTGTCCTTGGTCTGATCTTGTCTTTCAGCTTTTCCCGGTAAGGGGTCGCCACAGCGGAACTCTGGTCCGCTATTGATTGGCAGTAGATTTTTACGAAAAGCCGAGGTGCCAGTTAGATGCCCAACCTTCAACTAAGGCACACCCATTTACGCACGCATGTCTTTCGAACGTTGCCCAACCGCAGGGAGGACATGCAGACTCCACACAGGAGGCAGTCCCAAGCCCAGCCGAGAATCGAAAGGGAGAACCTCTTGCTGTGAGGTAACAACGCTACCGCCGTACCACCGTGGCACAGCCAGTGTTTTAAAATGTGACTGCTTTGTGGCTTCGCTACATCTTTGCTTATGGAATGAACTCGTATATAATTGAACTTGGCCCGTTTTTCAATTTAATCAAGTAGAAACAGATTTTAATTTAACATTTGCTTACTGGTGAAGTTAGACTTGGAACAAAGCCAATTTTCAGCGGAGTTTCTAGGAGAGATGCTCCAGATTTTTTGTGGGTATCATGTTAACTTCCAGCATGGGACCCTTGGATATCGGGCTTCTTGATGGGCAGTAGCACCTGAGGTGCTTCATCAAATCTGTGAACCTGTCCTTGTATTACACCCTCACCTTTAGGCGTAGGCTCATCCGGTCATTAATACAGTCTCTCTCCAGGTAAATTTGCAAGTGAAATTCTATTTGCAGAGCAGGCTTATTAGTTTTGGCTGTGGTTCCTGTACCAAGAAGTGGATTTTATGTAATTAGGTGAAGTGTATAAAAAGACACTTCAGTGCTGTTTCATATCCAGAAATTTTCATTTCTTGAAAGTGAGCCTTGTGATCTCTCCATTGTATAGCACCCAGGCTGTAGCTTAAGTGAAGATTTTTCTCAAGCTGTAGCAACTTGTTCAGTTAAATGTTTAGTGATGGGGTTCTGTCATAATCAAAAAATTAAAAAACTGTAAGGATTTTAAAACTGCTTATTTGATTTTTGTACGAGCAGTGTGCGAGTTGGGATATGTTGTCTGTGGGCAGGAGAAGTTTGGGAGGTGATCGGCATACTATTCACTATACTTTAGCTGTACTTTATAGTTGAGACGGTAGCTGGGGAGGCTTCCCCAGTGGACGAAGAGCATGCCCAGTCGTAGTGCCCCCCCTCATTTTATAGGTTCATAGGTGTTTGCCAACGACCACAAAGGCCTTTTAAGCCTAACCATGCATCCCAAATCTCTTGACGAGTTCTGATACCCTTGATAAGTGTAAGCATGGGCCTGGGAGATTAACCATTTACAGGTTACCCATTTGCATCAGAGGCAAATGTGTTAAACCAGGAATGAATTTCCCGTTTCCCATTCCAATCCTTTCCCAAGATAACCAGTGGTACCAGTTATGGCCGCTTCTTTTAATTGGTTTATGTGCGCCCATGGTCTTTTCAGCAGGCATTATGCTTTTGTACAGGGAGGGGGATACTGAATTTATCCATGCCAGTGTAAACATCTGTCATATCATTTTCTTTCTCCTCCCTGTAGATGTCTGCGGGATCCTTGTTTGCACTGGTGTCATTCTTTGTCACATTGGTTCAAGTCCTCCAGTTCTTTATCATTAATCATTTTAGTTTTTTGGCGCTGTTGGCATCTGCTTTGCAAGCATCTTCTGTAGTTTTACCCTATTGTATCTCTTCATTGGTCCCATTTGGCGGTACCACTTTTGCCCGTAAAGTCTGTATGGCTCTCCAGGGGGGACTACTTCAAGGAATTGCTTTTGCAAAAATGCACTAACTGGATCTTGCCCTACTGATGATATGGGTTTTTGAGAATAGATACTATGTCCCTTTTTGCATGGAAGGTTGTCAGAATATTACATTATTTGGTCCGATATCCCAGAGCTAGGTGTAAACATCTCTGCTGCAGCTGTGGGTGGGTTGTGTGTGCAGTAAAGGATTCAACCTCCAGGTGGTGAGTTTCAAGCAGTGGACAGGTATTTTAATTGTTTGCATTCTGCCGGAGTTTTGCGTGATTGATTAAGCCTTGTGCTTCTATTTTTTATTAAAGTAGAGTTGATGGTGTGCAGTACATGGATTGCCCAGTAGTTATTCTATTTACAGATTAGTTTTTCCATTTGTTAATGGGGATAATCCACCCTGGGTTGCAGTTTAGCTACTTCTCTGCAGTGCCCCAGGAAGAAACCAATCCCCAAAAATGTAAGTAAATGTCGAACAAAAAATTTTATAGCGGACGTATAAAAGATCAGAGTAGAAGCAGACATATCAAAGTAGAGTTTCAATTTAAGCTTCTGTTGTACGTGCAGTATGGTAATTGAAATGGGTATATAACATTGGAGCAGTATGGGGTAGGGGATGCTGGATAAGGGTAGCAGGGAAAATGGCATTAACAAAATTAGTGGTATTGAAGTACATAAGATAAAATGGAATAGTGGAATGCGAGTACTGGTTTGAAAGCAATATTTTAATAAAATGTTAAGTATTGTGAAATTTGAAAATAAAAAAGATTTTCTCATTTTAAGAATTTTGATATTTTCTAATTAAATAATAAACGTGGACTGCATTAGGTGGTATTTTTATGTCCTTTCAAAATTTTAAGACTTAGTTCATTTTAGGGAGTAAGCTTCTATCTTTGTCAGTAACTTCATAAGCCACACAGCCTAAAATATTGTGGAAGGAACTGTTAAGGTTGCAGGATCCAGTGCTGCCCCTTAACAGATGTCTTTTTTTTGAGGATGTTGCAACAATTTTTACTGAGCTTTTATTTAAAGGCTTATTGCTTTTTCGGACTGAAAAGTAACATTTGAATGGGGTGGAGAAGAAAGGTCATGCCCTTAATGGCTGGATGGGATGCTGTGATTTATCTGTGGTTCTTTGCTGTCAGTCCTGGTTTCTTAAGCCACAAAAGCAGCATGCAGTTAGATCACAATCCTTTCTAACATCCAGCAAGATTGTGGAGACTAATGCCTGTTGCATTATGGTGGCTTTAGTTGGTCCCAGGATCTGTCATTGCTGCAGTTTGCGGGTCATGGGCTGTGTCCTTCCAAATCCACACCTCTTTGCTGTCTTGCAAGAGGTTTCAGTATGTCTGCCTTAGACCGAAGTTTAAATGCTTGGAGATATTAGCTTGAAACTCAATCCTGAAATGGCTGCTGACTTGTATACACAACAGCAGCTATAAGGCACAAAATTAAACGCACACCGTAGCTCTTTCGAGTCCAAGGCTGCACTGACACTTTTTTTTGTGCAGCAGAGTATGGTTGTGTAGCACTGGATTTATTTTCAGTTGGTGTGTTTGTTTTGCATTTATTTTCTTGTGTATGTTGAATGTTTCAGAATTTTGAGTTTCTTTTTGTAGTTTTCAGAATTTTGGTTTTGGTCTTATGATAATCGGTCATTTTAAGCTTCAGTCTCATGATAGCCATTTTAGTAGAGCCACAAGAGATATTTTAAGTGTTTAGTTCCAAAGAAAAAGTAGCTAAAAGTACAGATATGACTCTGTCATTGTCCATGCTGGAGTGAATGACTTTACGTACCTCTCTGGACTACATGAGAAGAGACATGGAAGAGCTCTTGGATCATGTGACACAGGCAGGTATGACCCTAGCCCTGAGTAGCATCCTGCCTTCGCCCAGAATGATACCACAGTATAAGGACAAAATGATTGACTTCAGTTGGCTGAGCTTCTGGTGTCATTCAAAGGGGATCCAGTATTTGTCTGCCTGGGAAGACATGATCGAACCATGATGCTTTGCCAGAGATGGTCTGTCTGCACCTGTCACCCCTTGGATTCAGGTTACTGGCTAAAGCTCTTGCCACCCCTATAATGCCTTTTATAGGTAAGGTTCAAAGGATAAAACCACCACCGTAACAGATACAACCATACAAAATCTGGAGGTAATGTTACTCAATGCTAGAAGTCTAAACCTCAAAATGCACTCTCTCGAGACACTCCTAAAAATGGAGAACATCGATATCTGTGCAGTAACTGAGACCTGGTTCAAGGCTCCAGAGAGCACCCCTGCAATACCAGGCTACAATTATCGCACTTTTCTGCCACAAAACCAAGACCGAAACACTAAAGGTGGAGGAGTGTCTATATTCACCAAGGATATTCACACCTCCAGGCTAGTTGCCCAACACAATGCATCTGAAATTCTCGAGGTGGAACTAACACCAGGTAAGACTGCAATCCAAATTGTAGCTTGCTGCAGATCCCCCACCATGCCCCAAGATTCTCACTACACCTTTCTAAACATACTGGAAAATATTAAGATACAACCAAACACCCTAATACCGGGTGATTTCAACTACCCTGCCATTAATTGGGAAAACTACTCGGGTACTAACTCCTTTTCACAACGGTTCTTGGAATTCATTCCAACGCCCTGGATCAACTAATCCATTGTCCCACCAGGGGCTCCAATGTCCTAGACCTGGTCATTACCAACATGGGAGATAGATGCTCCACACTAGTCTGTTTGCAAAAAAACTAAAAAATACTTCTCTTTTCCTAAACTTTCCTAGCTAGTTGTTCCAGAGATCAGATTTTGCTGATCCCTGGGCTTTGTATTTGGTTCCTGTTTCCTCCATTTTCTTGTGTGGCCAGAGGTAGTTTCTTTACTCACCAGTGGGAGTGGGGAGTACTGAGCTGCTTGTTTGCCCTCGGAGGAGTGGTTAGAGACAGCAACTAGTAATTTGTTGGCCATTTTGGGTCATTTCCTGTTTTTTCCAGCCCCTGCTATAAAGCACGCTTTGGCGGGCTTTTCTGGCATTAGAGAACTTGGCATAGCTCCTCTTGGTCCCCTGCAGAGTTCCTAAGCCAGCAGAGAGCAGAAAAAGCAACTTTCTTGATAAGTATTTTTTAAACATTTTATTTTGCATTTTTCGATCTTTTGAGCTTTTCAAGTACTGTTTGTGCCTATATTACTGTTTTATTACCTGATTTTCCTGTTTTTCTGTGCTTAAATTGTTGATTGCACTTGTTGGCTAAAGTTTTGCTTAAAAGTAACAAACAGGCTAATACACTCAAGTGTACCAGCCTTTGATAGCAATTTAGTCGAATACCAAAGCATTTACTGTATTTTTTCTGTCTGTTTGCAAAAAAACTAAAAAAAAAAAAAAATACTTCTCTCTTCCTAAACTTTCCTAGCTAGTTGTTCCAGAGATCAGATTTTGCTGATCCCTGGGCTTTGTATTTGGTTCCTGTTTCCTCCATTTTCTTGTGTGGCCAGAGGTAGTTTCTTTACTCACCAGTGGGAGTGGGGAGTACTGAGCTGCTTGTTTGTCCTCTAAGGAGTGGTTAGAGACAGCAACTAGTAATTCGTTGGCCATTTTGGGTCATTTCCTGTTTTTTCCAGCTGCAAGAGAGCAATTCCTGATTCATTTTCACTGCTGCAGTAGTCCTTTTGCTAGGTAGGATTCAGCCAAAATAGCCATACAACAACCGGCCAGTTATCAAAAAGCTCTAGCTTCCTCCCTGCCTACACTCTGGTTGCTGTGCTTTCTCTCAGATTGTAGTCCCGGTCACTTTCAGTGGAAGTAGTGAAGAATGTTGTCAAGTTTGAGAATTTTTACTGAAAATGTCAATGGTTATATTGAGTCCTGCATGTTTCCAACATGTTATCTGTAGTGGTCATTTTAAGTGGTTTAAATGATGAACAAATATACATTTTTTTATCTTGACAATGAGTACTTGAACTTCCAAAGCTACCTGCAGCAAAAGGAGTACTCCTTCCTAATTAAAAAAAATAATAAATAAACCCTTGACTGCCCTCATGGGGGCAGACATCCTGATTCTTTTGTAAAGCTAAGTCGGTCCCATAATCCAATGTGAGAACATAGATTGTGAGGATAAGTAACCCTACCATTTGTTGTCAGACTGCACTCTATTACTCTATTCACTTGGGTTTTTTAGCAGTTTCGACAGTCTGCAGATCATCATTGATTGGTCTGCACTGAGTTTTAAAAATGTTCCTACTGATGTACTACACACAGAAGCTTGCTCAAGTGTCAACAGTTATGGAGATGAAACAGACTTGCAAAACCGCTCTTAGTAAAAAGTTTCAATACGTGTGTCATGAAGCATATATGTACATGCTTGTCTGATTTGGGGTAGTTGCAGTAGAGAACAGACAAGTAGGAGTGTCTGATCGCTTATTATACCATGACCCCCTATTAATATTCCAAAACGTGCACGCTGATTGGCCAGCGTGCACGTTGTAAATCGACTTATATTAATGGAAAAAGATCCGGTCGCCCGGACTTTTTCCATTAGTATACAAGTCTTTTAAAACACTGTCTCGCTATGTTAAGAGTTTAACGTAGCGACACAGGTTTAAAAAAAGCAACTGAGATCTCCATTGCTTTTTTTAAAGCTGTCTCGCTATGTTAAACTCCTTTAACATAGCGACACAGTGTGTAAAAAGCAACGGAGATCTTGCTTTCTCCGTTGTTTTTTTTTTTTTTTTAAACCTGTCTCGCTATGTTAAATGGGTTTAACATAGCGAGACAGCTTTAAAATAAGCAACGAAGATCTCCGTTGCTTATTTTAAAGCTGTCTCGCTATGTTAAACCCATTTAACATAGCGAGACAGGTTTAAAAAAAAAGCAACGGAGAAAGCAAGATCTCCGTTGCTTTTTACTGTTTCGCTATGTTAAATGGGTTTAACATAGCGAGGCAGCTTTAAAATAAGCAACGGACATCTCCGTTGCTTATTTTAAAGCTGTCTTGCTATGTTAAACCCATTTAACATAGCGAAACAGTAAAAAAGCAACAGAGATCTTACTTTCTCCGTTGCTTTTGGCCACAACTCTGATGTACTGCGTAGGCATGCGCAGTACATCAGAACTGCCGCGGATGCCAGACAGCTGTGGAAGGGCAGCAAAGAGGCATTATACAATGCCATTATTTATGAAAAGTAATAGTTTCTTTTCTTAAATAATGTCATAGTATAATAGCAATAACCCACTTCTGGGTGTGGGTAATGCGGGATTTAACCACGGTTGTCTTTGTTTGGTCCTCGGCCGCCTCGGGACCAAACCACGCCAACCGTGGTTAAATCCCGCATTACCCACACCCAGGTGTGGGTTATTGCTATAGTAGCATACCCCACAAGTGTCCTTTAATTTTAGTTTATATTTTTGCTCTGACATACTGCAACCCATAATGCTTTTAGAAAAAGGTGTTGTATTCTCATGAGCCAATACTGGCATTCATTGCAATTAAAGTTTTTTTTTTAGTTATAAAATGAATGCTAATTCTTGTCTTATTTTGTGTGCTACTAAATCAGTAGTATTGCTATTTTCAGAAGTATCTGATTTGGAAGCCTACTCCTTGAGTCTGTTGCTGAGAGCATGAGAGCAACTACAAGTATAAAACTAAATACTGGGTCACATCAGAGGCTTGGGATGTCCTTGTTAATGGAACAGATCTTGGTTTCTTAAGTAAAGGTTGGCATTAAATACTGTAGTTCAGGCTATGCTGTAACAGAATCAGAGTAACTATGCAAATGTAATCACTTGAGGAGCCAGAATGCAGTTCACATCAAATATTGTACTGATAGATTGGCCTAAACTTTGGATTTTTTTTTTTTTTTTTTTTTTTTTTTTTTTTTTTTTTTAATAGAAATAATTCCTGGGAAATGCTATTCAGAAGTGAAGAGACTTCCAAGGGATCCGTTTTAGTGGCATACCAGGCTGATTTGTTTGTCTATCATCATGGAAGTTTGACTACTAATTGGTTGAATCTAGCCAAGCTGGAAATGTCAGACTCTAGCTCATTGAAGGAGGGGAGATGGGGGGAGTAATTTGGCCAGGAACTGGATTTGCAAAACTGTTCCTTTGTAAAAAGTCTTAGATTTATAACATTACATAGCTCAGTAAAATTCTGCATTCTTTTAAACCTATTTCCTTCTGTGCATGTATTGTTGCCATGGTTCCTATTTTTTCCTATGTAATTTGTACCTAACATTTTCTAAAGATCTCAGAGCCAGTTGTTTATTTGCTACTGCTAGTGAAGTTGGTTTAGACTTTGATTTCCATTTTCTATTAATTGCTTTTTTGGCAACCACCATAATTAGACACAGCAAGGCCTTACTGTGTCTAGGCAATTCCAGTTCTCTACCATAGCTCAAAAAAATAATTTCCTTAGTTACACTAACTTGCTCACCCAGTATTCCTGCAGTCTGCTTTGTTAGAGAATCTTTAAAGTCTGCCAACTCTACACGCCCAGAAAATACAATATGTTCCCAGTTACCTGTTTTCCCCATCACATCGCCAACATTTGCTGTCTACCTGGGGAAAAATCCTTCAGAGTCTACTTTGGGTATAAAATTTGTAAAAAGTCTTATCTCTGTAATTTGTTGCCACTTTTGCAAGTTTCTTTCTAAGAACGTGTTGTACATCAGTAAGAACAACATTTGTAAAACTCAATGCAGACCAGTCAGTGACACACGATCTGCAGACTGTCAAACTTTGTTTTATTTTCCCCAGGTTATCTAGTTTAAGTGAGTGGAAGTGTAGTAGGTCCCAATCTACCAGAAGGCAAACTCAATGACTTGCACCTCATCTGGCCAAGCAACACTCTTTTGGCAGCCCCCTTGGGAGGAAAACTCGCACTTTTTTCAGACAACTGGCACATTGTCACAAAGGACAAATTGGTCCTGGACATAATTTCACGAGGATACAGATTCCATTTTCACACCTTGCCAATGAAAAGAGGAATGTCAAACCTGCCACAAAATCAGTGGGCAGAGGCACAAAAACAAATTACAGCTCTCATGGACATGAGAGCCATTCAACTGGTACCTACTCAAGAGCAAGGTCAAGGATTTTACTCAAGACTCTTTCTAGTGCCCAGCAAGGACAGTGCCTGGAGACCAATTCTGGACCTTTCAGTTCTAAACACCTTCTTATAAGTACCCAAATTCAAGATGCTAACACTACAGCAGCTTCTTCCCAGGAGGCATACCTACATGTCCCTATCAGACAAAGTTGCAGAAGATACCTCCATTTCATTGCAGGTTCAACCCATTACCAATTCTCTGCACTGCCCTTTGGCTTATCTACTGCGCCCAGAGTCTTCACAAAATGCCTGGCACCAGTAATTGCATACTGCAGACAGAGGAATTCAAATATATCCATACCTGGACAATTGCCTCATCCAAGCGGAAAGCAAGGATATTCTCTTACAACATTTGGCTTTTGTAAAACATCTCCTAAGCTGCTTGGGGTACACAGTAAACGAAAAGAAGTCAAAACTAGTACCCTCACAAAATATGACATTCCTGGGTACCAGCTTGAATACAATGGCCCAGAAGGCTTATCTGACGCCAGACAAACTACAACTGACTCAATATTTCAAAACCATGGCAACAAAGACCCAACTAACTGCAAGAAAAATTCTGCAGACTTTGGGCTTCATGGCATCTTGCATACTTCTAATACCATTTGCAAAGCTGCATATGAGGAAATTACAGTGGTACCTAAAAAGCGTATGGTCTCACACAGCCACAGCTTGGACACAATGATATCTCTCATTCCCTACCTACAACAGGAGTTTCTATGGTGGTCACAGGCATGTCACCTCAACAAGGGTCAGCCTTTCACCTTGCCCCCAGCCAGGCAAACTATGACAACAGATGCTTCAGACTACGCCTGGGGGGCACACATGGCAGGACAGTGCGTTGAAAGGCGTATGGACTGCAGATCAAAGGAATCTGCACATCAATCAAAAAGAGATGCTAGCTGTACAGAATGCTCTGACAGCCTTCAAGAGTCTTATTTCATCCAGGACAACTTACAATAAAGATAGACAACACCACAGTAATGTGGTACATAAACAAACAAGGGGGTACACACTCCTACCCTCTATGCAGGCAAGCAATGACCTTGTGGAACACAGCTCTGACTTACCAAGTTCAGTTACAAGCTCAGTTCCTGCCAGGAAAGAACACATTGACAGATGACCTCAGCAGTAACATAATGGATCCCCACGAGTGGAAACTGGATCCACAAGTATTTGCAATGATAACTCAAAAATGGGGCCTTCCAGACATAGACCTGTTTGCCAGTCCTCAAAACTATCAACTAACAAAATTTTGTACAAGGACATTTCACCATCAAGCTTGGAAAGTGGACGCACTCTCATTCAGTTAGAAAAACCTGACAGTATATGCCTTCCCTCCATTGCCTCTGCTCACAAAGGTGCTTCTGAAAGTCAGAAAGGAGAGACCACGACTGATACTCATAGCCCCAGACTGGCCATGCCAGCACTGGTACCCACTATTGAGGAGTATGGCCCAGGGGTCACCTTGGATTTTACCACAAGTTACCCATTTGCTCACACAGCAAAACAATCAGATTCTTCACAGCCAGCACAAAACCTTAAATCTGGCTGCATGGCAAATCACCTAAGCATCCAGCCAGCTCCTCTTTCCCAAGCAGTTATGGATGTTATTCTGGAAGCTAAGAGGCCAAGCATCAGGAAGGCTTATTCGGACAAATGGAAAAGTTTTTGTGCCTGGAACCAAGCCAAAGGCCAAAACATAATTCAGCCTCGCATTCTACAGTATCTGAGATGTTGCACAAAGGACTTTCTTTTTCTTCCATTAAAATCCATGCTTCTGCTATTTCAGCCCACTACAACACGGATCCTCCCTTCTTTTCGCATCCACTGCTAAGGTAGTTCCTCAGAGGGGCAAAAAACATTGGGCCCCCAGGAGAGCACCTACATGGGACCTCAATTTTGTTCTGGAAAAACTTACGCTGCCTCCCTTTGAACCAGCTTTCTCTGCAGAACTACAGTTCCTATCATGGAAAACTGCCCTGCTGCTAGCAATAACTTCAGCTAGAAGAGTATCGGAGCTGCAGGCACTAATGGCAGTGGAACCTTTCCTCATTTTCCATCAAGACAGAGTTTCTCTACGAACTAATCTTTCCTTCATGCCTAAGGTGGTTTCCAGTGTGGCTTTAAATCAAACCATCCACTTACCCACCTTCTTCCCCAATCCACAGAACAAAGGAGAGACTCCTGCATTCCTTGGACATTCACAGACAACTTTGTTACTACTTGGATAGAACTAAGGCTTTCAGAAAATCTGACCAGCTTTTTGTATCCTATGCTACAGCTTCACAAAGGAAGGCTATATCGAAACAAACCATTTCCAAATGGATAGGACATTGCATTCGTTTCTGCTATACCCATCATGGAAAACCAGTCCCTGCTACCATTAGGCCCCACTCTACCAGGGCAACAGTTACATCTACAGCCTTCCTCAGGGGGGTTCCAACCAAGGAGATTTTGGAAGCTGCAACTGTGAGTTCAGTTCACACCTTTACCAAACACTGTCACCACTTTACGCTAAGACTAGTGTGGGCTTCGCCACTGCAGTTCTGCAGGGCCTTCTAGCCTCCACTAACCCACTATGACTCCTCCACCCATCCTTAGCTTTGGGATTCTACCCAAGTGTGATGACTGCAGCAGGGTAACACGATGAACATAGTACAGTTTTGTACCTACCATAAATGTAGATGTTAGAGTGTACACCCTGCTGCAGTCCAGGTTACCCTCCCTCCATCCCCTCTGATCTAACTGACTAAATCTGTACAATACCTTCCTGATTTACTTGCTTATAGCTGGAGGGATTTTTTGTTTTTGCAAAATTAACTCAATTTGACTCTAATTACTGACCACCCTTTTGGGGACACCTGACATCTGGGGCAAGAAAAACTGAAGAAAATGGCGTCTGATGCAGTAGATATACCCCTGGTGCACTGACGTCAGGGAGGAAGCAACAGCAACCGACGCCGGAACAAGACTTTGGAATTCCGACCGACTGCGGGACCGCCTGACGGCAGGATAACCCAAGTGTGATGACTGCAGCAGGGTGTACACTCGAACATCTACATTTTATGGTAGGTACAAAACTGTACTTTACTTGTCCGACTGACTTATTCAAGCGGAGAACAAGGACATTCTACTACAGCATCTGGCATTTGTAAAAATATTACTGACAAGTCTAGGGTACACAGCAAGCGAGAAGAAATCAAAACCTGTACCCTCTCAAGAGATAATATTCCTGGGTGCAAGCTTAAATACAACTGCCCAGATGGCTTATCTCACGCCAGACAGACAACTGACTACTTACGTCAAAATGTTGGCAACAAAGACCCAGTTATCTGCAAGAAAAATTCTGCAGGCCTTTGGTTTCATGGCATCCTGCATTTTGCTAATTCCATATGCAAGACTGCATATGAGGAAACTTCAATGGTATCTAAAAAGTGTTTGGACTCAACATTGCCATAGCCTGGAAACAATAATTACCCTCATTCCCTGCCTGCAACAGGAGTTTCGATGGTGGGCAAAAGCCTGTCACCACAACACGGGACAGCCATTCACCTTACCCACAGCCAGGCAGACATTGACAACAGATGCATCAGATTACGCCTGGGGGGCCCATATGGCAGGAAGATGTATTCAGGGCACATGGTCCGCAATTCAAATGCATCTACATATCAATCAAAAAGAGATGCTAGCTGTTCAGAATGCCCTAACAGCCTTCAAGGATCAGCTTCATCCAGGACAACTACTAATAGACAGACAATGCTACAGTCATGTGGTATATAAACAAGCAATGAGGCGCACATTCCTACCCCCTCTGCAGGCTAGCCATGAACTTGTGGCAGACGAACTAAGCAGAAATCTAATGGATCCCCACAAGTGGAAATTGGATCCACAAGTCTTCAGCATGATAACAAAGACCTGGGGATGCCCGGACATAGACCTAGTTGCCTCTCCTCACAACTACCAATATTCTGCACAAGGACTTATTACAAACAAGCATGGAAAGTGGATGCTCTATCTTTCAGATGGAAAAATCTAACCGTATATGCCTTTCCTCAAGGTCAGACAAGAGAAACCAAAAATGATACTGATTGCCCCAGACTGATCCCGCCAGCACTGGTACCCAGTACTAAAGAGCTTATCTCACTGCCCAGTCTGGACATTACCACAAATTCCTCACTTGTTGACCCAACAAGACAGCCACATACTGCACAGCCAACTCAAAACCTTAAACCTTGCGGCATGGCAGGTAATATAGCCTCTCAAGACGCACCTCTTTCTAAAACAGTAATGGATGTTATTTTGGAGGCCAGGAGGCCTAGCACCAGAAAATCTTATGCAGACAAATGGAAGAGATTCTGTGCTTGGAACCAAGCACAAGGCATTGACACAGTTGTTCCAAATATTCTTCAGAATTTACAATACTTAACTGAGATGCTGGATAAAGGCCTTTCCTTTTCATCAATTAAAATTCATGCCTCTGCTATTTCAGCTCATTACAATACAGAACCACCTATTTTTTCTCATCCGTTATTGAGGCAGTACCTCAGAGGGGCCAAAAACAGAAGACCTCCAAGGAGAGCACCAGTACCTGCATGGGACCTCAATTATGTCTTGGGAAAACTCACACTGCCTCCGTTTGAGCCAGCCTGTGCAGGTGACATAAAATTCAGAGTAGCCCAAATACAGGTTTTGCCTTATTCAGGAGTTTTGGAAAGTTCCTGTGTTGACCATTTCCTTAATTGGATAAAGGGAGGCTTCTTTGTTCACCAGTGGCAGTGGGGAGCTTAGAGCAGCCTAACTATCCCTGGAGGAGTGTTCCTAGCACAAGAATCAGGTAGTCTATTGGCCCAATTGGGCCAGTTTCTAGCTCTTTCAAGTCCCCCTGTATAAAACCCGCTTTGGTGCGGCTTTGCGCGATTTTGCGCATAGCGCAGCATCTGGCAGCTCTGCTTAATTGGGTTTTAACCATTCCCGGCTCCACAAAGTCTGCTCTTAACTTTTTCCCCTTAGAACCGATCTAGTTCTCATAATAAACACCCTATTCCTACTCTAAAGCCAGGCACTTGCTCACTAAAGCAATTATATAAGTCAGCACTAAAAAATTAAAAGCACTACACCCTCACAAACTCCCCTTAATACCTTGTTCCCCATTGGCCCCTTTTTTCAATTATAAAGGAATTCCCAATACTATTCTAGCATGTCCAAAGGTCAGTTGACAGTCTCCTCTCCGGTCCAGCTGGTGAATCTGGGAATCTTGAGGCAATGTTACAACTGCCTCATGTACACAGACAATCCTCTCCTCCCTCCCAACAAATTCCAACACATGAGAGATACAACCGTATAGCCAAACTGGAGGCTAAGCACTCTCAACTCAGTACTGGCGTAACCAGTCAGGAGGAGAAGGAAACCACACTCACTACAATTCCAGTCTCACATAGACCTACCACGACAGCAAACCAAAAACACAAAAACATACTCAGAGGCTCTAAATAAATGTCTGCTGAAGCAGCAGAGGCCTCCAAAGCAGGCACCCAAGAAACCGCTACCCCAAAACAAAACACAGGCACACTGGCTTTGTGAGCTATGTGTTGCACAACAGTCACAGTCCTTAAGGCTAAACAACAAACCTGATACACTTGTAATAGGTGACTCTTATCGTCAGGCACACTGACGTCCCGCTCACCAGGCTGAACAAGAAGGTCACTGTGAGCTGCCTGTCGGGCGCTAGGATCCACCACATAACACAAGCACTTGGGTCACTCCAAGGCAAGTACAAATGACTCAAGTCATTGTCCATGCTGGCGTGAATGACCTGAGACATACCTCCCTGGACTACACGAAAAGAGACATAGAGGAGCCCTCTGAGCATGTAGCCCAGGCCGGCATGACCCTAACCTTGAGTAGCATCTTACCCTCCCCAAGAATGATGCCACAATATGAAGACAAGATCAATTTCAACAATTGGCTTAAGTTTTGGTATCATTCAAAGGGGATCCAATGCCTGTCAGCCTGGGATGACATGCTCGACAAGCCACGATGCTTCGCTGGGGACGGCTTGCACCTGTCACCTCTGGGCTTTCAGATATTGGCAAAGGCTCTTGCCACCCCTATATTGCCTTTTTTAGGCAAGGCTCAAAAGACAAACCCACCTCCATAGGTGTCACAAGGGATAAGAAACTAAGAGTAATGCTATTCAATGGCAGAAGTCTAAACCTCAAGATGCACGCACTTGAAACTCTCCTTAGCATGGAGAACATAGATATCTGTGCAGTAACAGAAACCTGGTTCAAGGCTCCCGAGAGCACCCCAAATCTACCAGGTTATACCACATACCATGCTTTTTGGCCCCAAAACTTAGACCGAACCACAAAAGGAGGGGGAGTATCAATATTCGTCAAAGATACCCACACCTCAAGGTTGGTGGCACAGCCCGAAGCATCAGACTATTCAGACTATCCATGTGCAACTAACAGTGGGTAAAACTGCTTTCCAGTTTATAGCCTGCTACAGACCACCCTCCCAAACCCAGGAACCCCACTCGGCCTTCCTGAGAACATTGGAAAATATGAAGGTCTCTCCAAACACCATTATATTGGGCGCCTTCAACTACCCAAACATAGACTGGGAGCATTACTTTAGCTCCAACATCCTAGCCCAATGGTTCCTAGAATTTATAAACTCAAATGCTATGGAACAACTTGTTACCACTCCCACAAGAGGGGAAAACATACTGGACCTGATCATCACCAACATGGGGGGGCTCTATGCTCCAGACCAGAAGTGTATCCCTCACTGGTAAGATCGGACCATAAACTAATCTCACTGGATATTCACATCCCGACCCCAACCCCTGCCCTGAAAACCACAGTGAAAAACTTCTCTAAAGCAAATTTCACACTCCTCAAAACCGAGGTGGAATCCTTCAAAGCCCCTGGGCCTGTGGAAAATATTGCCCAGACCACAGAATCCTTTATAAACGCATTCTATGAACACCTTAAAAAATGCATGAATCTGAAGTAGGAACTTCATTTGTCAGCAACCTTTGGGATATGGATCCGATCTCGGATCCGAGCCGGCAACTTCTACCACAGCATAGATCCGAGCTCCTAGTTCCTCTCTTTACCCATAATCCCCTGCCTATCCTGACTGACCTCAGATCTAGTTTGCCGCTCTTCAAGCAACAGCTAGATTCCAGAGCTCTTGGCGATTTTGTGAGAAAACAGTTTTTTCTTTCTTACTCTTATTGAGTGGCTGTGTGTGCGTGTTAGGTTTACCCTTAACGCTAAAACTTCTTACTTAGCTTAAATTTTAATTTAAATTTTTTCCTCCCTGCCCCCGCTGGTCGTAGCGTGTGTGTGTGTGTCTTGAGTGTAGGGGCCTAGTGAGTGTGCTTTACTTTAGTTATGTCGGAGGCCCCTAAAGCCATTTTTTCTAAATGCACAGAGTGTGGTCACAAGCTTTCACTGGCTGATGGCCACACTTTGTGCGTTGGGTGCCTTGGGGTTGAACACCTCTTCAGGTTGCGCGATTTGCGCGGCGTTCAACCCCAGGGCACTTTAAGGATCGGAGGTTGAAGCTGGTTCTGGCGGGCCTTTTACCCCCCAGACTCTGGTTCGGCCTCCGGTACTTCGGTGACAGCTACCCCCCCCCGGTAGCGGTTACTCCTGCCTCCCTTCCTCTGACCGGGACTCAACCTCCCGCTTCGGCTCCGGGGTGATAGGGAGTCCAGGAAAGAGAAGCGGAGGGAGAAGACCTTAAGCGGCGGGCCGAGGACTCTTCATCGGCCCCGCCCGCCAAGAGGGCTTCTCCATCCAGGTCTTCTCGGTCTCCTCCTCCTCTGATCCGATCCCCTTGTTTCTCCCCGGGACCTGAGGAGGAGGTGACCCGGTCCCCGTCGAGGTCATCGAGGTGGCACTCCAGGTCGGACTCGGTGGCCTCCTCGAGGTCCACCTTTAGCATGTCAGATGCGGACCTGGACCAGATGACGAGGAGATTCATCCAGGCCCAGATGCACTTGGGAGTGCTCTTGCCTCCCTCCCCTCGGGGGGGAGCTCGACCCCTTTTTTCGCCCCTATTGCTCCTTCTCCGACCCACATCCCGGGTTCGGAGTGCTCTGAGCCGAGCCACGTTGGATCCGGGGGTGGGTCGGAGCCGACCGTGCTGGGCACGTCGGCTCCGGCTCCCTCGAGTTTGTCGGATCCGACCTCTCGGAGCTGTGGGCCGAGCTTCGGATCCGAGGGATTCTGTGTGCTTTCGGCTCCGTCCCGGTCGGAGCGCACTGGTCCCTCGGATCCGACGTTCTCGGCGCCGGGTCCGATCCCCGCTTCGGATCAGAGTGGGAGTCGGGTCTTGGATCCGTCAGAGAGCGGCTCCCCCTCTGCTTTCGCTGCGGTGGAGAGGGCACTGTCGAGTGCTTCCAGGCCTCCGGTCCTGGCTTCGGCTCCCTCCCGCACTCCTCATCTGGTCCTGGCTCCCCTCATCCGGCCTTCGGGGCACCCTACCTCAGCGCCTCTAGGAGTTCCAGTGAAACAAGATCCAGCCTGTGAGGACTCCTCTGACAGCCCCCCCGAGGAGGTTCCTCACAAGGCGATGTGCAAGAGGAGGCACATAGACTCCCCTGAGAGTCTCACCGAAGATACGGACTTAGATGAAGGGGAAGGCTCCCTTAGGTCACCCCCTGAGGATGTCTCCTTCAGAGACATCATGGAAATGCTCAAAATCAGGGGTGGGTGGTCTGCCCTCAAGGCTTTCTCTGATGAGTCCGTATTCTTTGAGGCGTTTGAGGCAGGACCATCTACCTCTTGGGTGTCCCCTCCACCCGACCCCTTGGTGGATCTCATATCCACTAGGGCTTGGAAGGAACCGGACACCGTAGAGCCAATCCCCAAGTGCCCGGACAAAATTGAGCCCCCCTGCAGAGCGATTACACTGGAGCAGAGGTCCCTCTGTGGATGCCATGTTGGTGGCTGCAGCCGCCAAGAAAGAGTTGGCTCAGGAGAGCCCCACGGTTCATCCCCCGAGCAAGGAGTCTCGCGCAATGGACCGTCTTGGGAAGCGGGACTTCAGTTCAGTGACCTTCTCCTATGAGGGCCTTGAACTACATGGCACACGTTATTCGGATGCAGCGGGATCCAATTAAGGAATACGCTGCCCCCCCCCCCAGGGTCCATGTCGGAGGGAGACAAGGATCTCTACTCCTCCCGAATGGCCACCCTCCGCTCTATTTCTAACACCTCTATGCGGCTTTTGTCTCATGCTACGGAGGGAGCCGCTAGAGCAGGCGGAGTTGGGCTTCTCATGAGGAGACAGGCCTGGCTCCGTCACTGTGACTTCTCGGTACCCTTTAAGGTGTCATTCGCGAATGCCCCTTTGGATGGTTCTGCACTGTTCGGCAAAACCGTTAGCGACACTCTCTTGTCCAGAGCGAGAAAGACGGGAAGACTTTGCCTGCCGTCGGAGTCCGCTTCTCTGCGCCCCAGAGGTCCTTTTCTCAGAACCAAAAGGATCAGAAGAAGATGTGGTTCCGAAAATAGCATCAATCCCAGTCTGCTCAGGACAACCAGGCCTCTCATGGCAGAGGAGCACAGGGAGGACGCCGCCCCAGAGGCAGAGGGGGTCCCAGAAATTTTGGGTCCAGAGAACCGTTTTCTGAGAGGCCCACGCAGAACCCCTGAGGGGTTGCCCGGCTGCTCCACTCTGGAGGCAGTCGGGGGGGCGTTTTTCGAGGCACCTAGCAATGTGGGAGTCCATAACAACGGATCGCTGGGTGCTTCGTATTCTATCCAGAGGTTACTAAATTCCCTTTATCATAACCCCCAGAATCAGAGGCCTCCCCGACGTACCACCCAGTCAGAGGGAGGCAGCTGCTGCAGAAATTCAGCAGCTTCTGTGAAAGAGCCATCCAACCCGTCCCCCCAGATCAAATCGGATCAGGGTTTTACTCCAGTTTCTTTCTGGTGCCAAAAAGACTAGGGACTTGAGGTCCATCCTCGACCTCTCTCTCCTAAACCTGGCGGTACCCATAGAAAAGTTCCGAATGGTCACGTTGCAATCCGTCTTCCCCTTATTGCGGGAGGACGACTGGATGTGCTCCATAGACCTCAAGGATGCGTACTGTCACATTCTAGTGGACAGGCGTTCCAGGAGGTTTCTCCGCTTCCGGCTGGGAGCCAGTCACTTTCAATTCAGGGCCCTCCCCTTCAGCCTCAGCCCCCAGGGTGTTCACCAAAGTCCTGGCGATGATAGCGGCCCACCTGAGACTCCAGGGAATTCAGGTCTTTCCGTACCTGGACGACTGGCTCCTTACTGCCCCCAACAAGGCATCTGCTTTGCTCATGCAGGGATTATTTCCTCAGTCTGGCTCCACTATTAGGATTAACCATCAACATGACCAAAATCCTCTCTGATCCCTACACAGGTGTTGGATTTTATAGGGGCAAGACTGGATTCCAGACAGATGCTTGCGTTCTTGACTCCAGATCGGCTTCGGAACCTGATGTTGCACGTGCAGGCCATCCTTCAACTGCAAACTCCTTCGGCGGAATTGGTCCTGAGGGCTTTAGGATCTATGGCGGCTGCAATCCCTCTGCTGCCCATTGGCCCGGCTGAACATGAGGGTCCTGCAGTGGACCCTCCAGGTACAATGGTCACTGTCTCGCAACCCCCTGTCTCATCCCATTACCTTAAGCAAGGTTTGCAGAAGGTCGCTCGTGTGGTGGCTCCAGTCCCCCAATCTCCACACGGGACATCCCTTCTCACTACCACCGCCAGTCGACACAGTGACCACGGACGCTTCTCGCCTGGGGTTGGGGGGGCATTTTTCAGGCAGGACAGTCCAAGGCACGTGGAACGACGTAGAGACCTCTTTGCATATCAACGTCCTAGAGATGAGGGCGGTGCTTTTGACGTTGCAGGCACTACACAGCTCTCTCCCGATAGGGACGATTGCAGTACAGACAGACATGTCAGTTGTCTCGTACATCAACAAACAGGGGGGAACCAGGTCTTACCCCCTTTGCCGCGAGGCCACGAGAGTGTGGGAATGGGCGATTTCCACCAACTGCTTTCTCATAGTAACGCACATTCCGGGACTGTCCAACATCCTAGCGGACAGGCTGTCGTACTATCCTGACTCATTACGAATGGTCTCTCAACCCTCGAGTTGCAGAGGAAGTATTTGCCCGTTGGGGGCGACCTTGTTGCGATCTTTTTGCCTGTCCTTCAAATACCAAATGCAACGATTACTTCGCTCTGATCCCCCCTCCGGGGGAGTCCCCGAGAGACTCTCTAGTTCATGCTTGGCCTCCCGGTCTGCTTTATGCTTACCCTCCTCTTCCCCTGATGTTGAAATTATTGCAGAAAGCCAGTCAGTTGGGGAGCAAGATGATCCTCATTGCCCCATTCTGGCCTCGTCAGACGTGGTTCCCTTACCTATGGTCTCGCCTAGTGTATCCACCATGGATTCTGGATCCCCTCCCGGATCTCATTTCTCACCCTCTCGATCTTCCGACTCCGAACCTGGCCAACCTCAAGCTGACTGCTTGGTTGCTGCAGTTCCACTCCTCATAAGGACTCCCGGGATCTCATCACCTGTCAAAGCCATTCTAGTAGCAGCTCACAAGCCTTCCACCAGGAGGGTTTATCGGAGTAAGTGGAAACGCTTCTCCATCTGGGCAGAACACCGTCGTTTAGACCCTTTTACGGCCCCGATAGCGTCAGTTCTAGATTTTCTAACCTCTCTCTTTCACCAGGGGGCTAGTTCTTCCACAGTCAAGGTACAACTTGCAGCAATCTCATACTATCACGTGGGGCAAGAGTCTGGCCCTCTTATCACTTCCAAACTGTGTAAGACATCCTCAAGGGTACCTTCCTCCTTAGGCCTCCAGTCAAAGAGGAGGTACCTCCATGGGATTTATCCCTAGTCTTGCAGGCCTTGACTGGTCCCCCCTTTCGAACTGGCGGCCACGATTGATCTCAAATTTTTTTCTTGGAAGACAGCACTTTTGGTGGCCATAACTTCAGCCAAAAGAATATCGGAATTGCAAGCTCTTTGTGTCAAACCACCATATTTGGTCTTTCACCCGGATAGAGTTTACCTCGGGATCAATCTGTCTTTCCAACCTAAGGTATCTTCAGAAGCGAACATTATTCAATCTATCAATCTCCCAGTGTTTTTCCCCAACTTTCAAAACAAAGGAGAGTACAAGCTGCATTCCTTGGACGTACACAGACAGCTACGTTTTTATATTCATAGAACTGCTGATCATAGGCAAATTCGATCAGTTGTTTATCTCCTTTGCCAAAAGCAATTTTGGTAAGCCAGTTTATAAAGTTTCTCTCTCGATGGATCTCGAGTTGTATTCTCTTAGCATATCAGAGCTCGGGAAGGCCTGCACCTCAAGGAGTCCATGCTCATTCTACTAGGGCCGTTGCCACATCGGCGGCCTTTCAAGCTAGGGTTCCCTTGGATGACACTTGTTCCGCAGCCACTTGGGCTTCATCTCACACCTTTATCAGCCACTATAAAATAGATGATGTCTCCCGAGGTAGAGCGTCCTTTGGCTCTGCGGTGCTCCGGAATATCCTTCCATGAAGGCCACCCAAGATTTAGGTAGCTGGGGACTCTGTCCCAAAGGTTGCTGACAAATGAAGTTCCTACTTCAGATTAAGAAGTTATGTACTCGCCATAACGTTCCATCTGAGTAGGTATCTTCATTTGTCTGCAACCACCTTCCCCCCTGACCAAAATGATCGTTCTTGAGGTTCTTAGCATCTGTTCCCTTCGGGACACTTATCAGCTGTGCTATGGGGCAAACTTGATCTGAGGTCAGTCAGGGTAGGCAGGGGATTATGGGTAAAGGGAGGAGCTAGGAGCTCGGATCTATGCTGTGGTAGAAGTTGCCGGCTCGGATCCGAGATCGGATCCGTATCCCAAAGGTTGCAGACAAATGAAGATACCTACTCAAATGGAACGTTATGGCGAGTACATAACTTCTTAATCATGCAATCCCAAATAAAACCAAGACCCAATCCTCCAAAGGCAGGCGTCCTGTTTGGTGGACCCCAGCCATAAACAAACTATACAATACAAGGAGGAAGCTACTACATGATAGAGCAAAATCCCAAAAAGGGAAGGCATCTCTGATCAGTATTGGCAAAAAACTATGGGCACTTAAGTCCAGCTTCGAGAGAAAAATTGCACAGGACACTAAAGATAATCACAAGGCTTTCTTTAGTTATGTTAGGAACCTGGGTGGGATGTCCCAGATATGCTCAGAATTAGTCCAAAATAACAAAAAATACACCGAACCCGCAGACGTTGCCAACATCCTAGCTGACAGGTTCAGAACAAACTCCCCCCCCCCCCCAAAAGTGCAAATATCTGTCCCAGCAGAGTGCTGCCCCCCTGACATCTCCGATGCTCAGGTAAGAGCCGCCCTCTCCAAGCAAAAAAACACAGCATCAATGGGACCAGACGGTGTCCCGGGCTGCGTCCTACATGAACTCCAAGAGCTAAAACCAAACATAAAACTACTGTTCAATCTCAGCCTTACTACAGGATATGTACCCAAAGAGTGGCGTACGTGCCCCATAAGCCTGACTAGCTTGGTCTGCAAAGCTATGGAAAGGATCATCATGGACCTCATAAATAAAGATATTGGGGGTCTACAGACACTGAATCCTACCCAGTTCGGCTTTAAGGGAAGATCCTGACTCTTAAACCTGGTCAATTTCTTTGAAACAGTCACCAAGGCCATTGACGAGGGGAAAGGTGGTCCACACAGCCTACCTGGACCTTGCAAAAGCCTTCAATACAATACCCCACTCGGGCATTATAGATAAGCTCATCAGCTTAAATATAAACCCCTATGTCACTAGATGGGTTGCAAACTGGCTCAAGGACAGACCCACATGGTTAGAATTGCTGGAGCCATGTCAGACTCCAAACCAGTTACAAGTAGCGTCCCCCAAGGCTCAGTTCTGGGACCTCTCTTGTTCGGTATATATTTCTCGGAGGTACAGGCCAACACGGAAGGACTGTGGCTGACCAAGTTTGCAGATAACTGCAAACTAGGTGCCATAATCGACTCTCCAGCCGATACAAGCATCCTACAAAAGGGCCTCATAGAAACTGGCAACTGGTGCCAGAGCCATGGCCTCAAGCCAAATGCCAAAAAATGTATAGTCATCCCCTTTGGCAAAAACAAAGTGCCCACAAATGACCACATAGGTGGTAATCCATTAAGTACGGAAGATGTAATTAGGGACCTGGGGACCCAAGTTGATAGCAATCTCTCATTTGAAAACCACGTGGCCAAAGTGGTTAGAAAAACATTTTATATAGCCCACCTAATCATGAAGGGATTCACATCTAGATCAGGGGAGGTCATCGTGCCTCTTTACTCATCCCTCATCAGGCCCATAATTGAGTACAATGCCCCTTTTGGGATGTACCTTACCAGATACCTACAGCAACTAGAAAGACCCCAAAAGTACCTCACCAAGAGGATCAAAGAGCTCAAACAGTTGCCATATGCTGCCCGGTTAAAGAAACTCCAGGTCTACCCAGTGGCATACTGCCTGCTCAGAGGCGATCTGTACCTGATGTATAAAGTCATGTCCAACCCGGAATTAATGGACATGCTGCACCTCAGAAAATCCAAATCCCATCGAGCTACACGCTCGAGAGACTTGAACCTCAGCACTGAAATAAATAGGACATGCTGGAGGGACAGATTCATAACCCAGAGGCTCCCTTCACTCTGGAATAAAATCCCAGTCCAGGTTAGGCAGAGTCCCCTCATAGAATCTCTTCAAGAGGAATCTTGAGTGGATGGGAAATCGTAGGTTTACCCCGGGTATCACTTCTGTGTCACTGTTATACAGAGGCACAGTATACTAACCTCGAAAAAGGGCATAGCAAAATTCATTTAAAATGGGTGGCGAAAGCCAAACACAACTCTGGCTAGGCTTATAAATGCCCTAGGACAGATAGCCTAGTTATGAACCTATGGAAAACAGATCTGCTCCTAGCAATAACCTCCGCTAGAAGAGTCTCAGAGTTACAGGCGCTCATGGCTGTGGAACCTTTTTATCATTTTCCCTCCTGACAGGGTTTCGCTGAGGACAAACCCTACATTTATGCCTAAGTTAGTGTCCAGTGTGGCCCTTAGCCAAACAATTAATTTGCCTACTTTTTATCCAAACCCACAGAATAAGGGTGAGAAAATTCTGCATTCTTTGGACATTCAGACAGCTATGCTTCTACTTGGACAGAACTAAAGCTTTCAGAAAGACTGATCAACTTCTAGTGGCATATGCTTCAGCATCACAAGGAAAGCCCATCTCAAAACAGACAATTTCAAAGTGGATAGGCCATTGCATTTGTTTTTGCTATTCACAGCGTGGCAAATCAGTACCCAAGGGCATTAGGCCACATTCAACCAGAACAGCAGCCACTTCAGTAGCCTTCCTCAGAGGAGTACCAACCAAAGACATCTTAGAGGCTGCAACTTGGAGTTCAGTGCATACCTTTACAAAGCACTGTCACCTACCTCTCTAAATCCAGGACAGGCTTTGCCACTGCAGTTCTGCAGGGCCTTATAGCCTCACCTAATCCTATTTAGCTCCAGCCTCCCAACCTTAGCTTTGGGATTCAACCCAGTTGTAATGACTGCAATAGTGAAACACGATGAACATAGTACAGTTGTGTACCTACCATAAATGTAGATGTTTGAGTGTATTCACTGTTGCAGTCCAGGTTATCATCCCCCTTTCTTCCTTGCTGGGACCTAACTGTACTTTTCTACTCTATACAACCTATGTGGTGTATTTGCTTGTAGATGAAGGAAAAGCTGTTTTTTGTGCATGCATGCTTAGTGGCATAATTTAGCCTACCAGTTTAGGGGCACCTGACATCTGGGGCAAGAAAAACTGAAGAAAATGGCGTCTGCTGCAACTTGTATACCCCTGGCGCACTGACGTCAGGGAAGAGGCGACAGCAACCGACGCCGGACCTAGACTTTGTAACTCAGGCCAACTGCGGGTGGCCTGCCAGCAGGATAACCCAATTGTAATGACTGCAACAGTGAATACACTCTAACATCTATATTTATGGTAGGTACACAACTGTACTTTTCTCCTTCCCTGGTCCGACCCGACGCTTCGGGGTTGTCTAGTCCGCGGCCTTTTGGAGCTGTTGGGTCGGCGCCGATGGTTCTCATTTCCTCGACGCCGGCCGTCACCTTGAGTTCCTCTGAGCCAGGAGACTCTCTGAGACTCTCAGAGCCGTGGTCGGGAGTCGGACCCGAGGGTCGAGATCTTACTCTTTCGGATCCCATCCTCTGTGCCCAGACTACCCTGCTGTCGGCTCCGATCCCTGCTTTGGATCCGGGGAGAGCTTCATCTTTACGAGCTACGGAGGCGTACTCTCCTTCGGCATTCGGGACAGTGGAAAGGGTTCTCTCCCAGGGGTTGAGGCCATAGCTCACCTACTCGGATCCTACACAGACTCCTCTGATTTTGGATTCTGCTCCCATTACCCTGTCTCAGGGACAGCCTGTGCCAAATCAACCCCAGGTTGTTCCCCTCTGGGAACCTCCGGATGCTTACGAATCCTCTTCAGTGAGTCCCGCTGGAGAGGAGCCTCGTAAGCGCAAGTGTAAGAGGAGGCACTTGGGACTCCCCTGAGTCCATTACCACCCATACGGACTTGGCTGAAGGAGAGGGTTCCCCCAGATCACCTACCGATGATGTCTTTTTCGGTGACATTATGGAGATCCTCCACCAAAGAGGAGGTTGGTCAGCCCCCAAACCCTGTGCGGATGAGTCCATATTCATGGAGGCCTTATGCGTGGGCCCATCTACTTCTGGGTCTCCCCTCCAGCTGACCTTTTGGTAGACCTTATCACCACTAGGGCATGGAAGGATCCCTACACCGTAGAACTTATACCCAAAAGGCCAGACAAAATTCTTTCCCCGCAGTCAGACAGGCAGGCATGGTTCAAGGGATCCCCGGTAGATGCTTTGGTGGTTGCAGCAGCCGCAAAGAGGGAACTGGCACAGGAGAGTTCTTTGGTTCATCCACCAGATAAGAGTCCAGGTCGATGGATCGTTTAGGGAAGCGCATGTACTAGTCAGTGACATTTTTATGTCGTCCGACTGCAGCGAGACCTTATATCGGAACTGAGTCGCCCCCGGAGTCTCTCTCACAGCAGGACAAGCAGTCCTTTACTGCGAAGATGATTCCACTGAAATCAGTGACAAATACCTCTATGCGTCTCCTCTCTCATGCTGTGGAGGGAGCCGCTAGAGCTACTGGTACAGGTGTTCCCTTGCGGCGACACGCCTGGATCAGGCTGTGTCAATTTGCGGACCCCTTTAAGGCATCTTTCATCAACGCCCCTTTCGATGGATCATCCCTCTTTGGGAAGACTGTACGTGACACACTAACCCAGAGTGAGAAGGACGGAAAGACTTTGTCAGCCGTTGGAATCTGCTTCTCTAAACCCCAGAGGTCCTATTCCAGGAACCAAAAGGGGCAAAAGATGTGGTTCCGGAAATCAGTTTTTTTGTGATACTCAGGAATGTTCGTCCCCCCAGAGGCAAAGGGGGACAAGTCCAACGCTGTCCCAGAGGCAGAGGGAGTCCCAGAATCTTCAGGTCTAAGGAACCTTTTTCCGACAGCCCCGCACAGCAACCCTGAGGGGTTGCCCGGCTGCTCTACTCTGGAGGCAGTCGGGGGAAGAATTTCCTTACATCCAGCGGTATGGGAGTCCATTACTGCAGACCGCTGGGTGTTAAACATCATATCCAGAGGATAGGATATTCTATCACCTTCATTTCATGTCCCATAACTCCAACACGCCTTCCAGATGTTCCACCTGCTGACAGGGAGGCTGCAGCATTAGAGGTTTCAAAACTGCTACAAAAACGAGCTATAGAGCCGGTCCCCCCCCCCCCCCCCAGATCAATCCGGATCAGGCATTTACTTCAGGTTCTTTTTAGTGCCAAAGAAGACGGTGGATCTCAGGCCCATTCTGGACCTGTCTATCCTCACCCTTCAGTAGAGAAACAAAAATTCCAGATGGTCACTCTACAGTCCATTGTATCGTTTCTGAGAGAATGCGACTGGATGCGCTCGTTAGACCTCCAGGACGTTTACTATCACATCAAGGTCCACAGGAGTTCCAGGAGGTTTCTGCCCTTTCAGCTAGAGGCCAGTCACTTTCAATTCAGAGCCCTAACCTTTGGTCTCACCACAGCCCCTCAGGGTGTTCACCAAGGTTATGGCTGTCGTAGCGGCTCACCTGAGACTTGAGAGCATTCAGGTATTCCCCTACCTAGACGACTGGCTCTTTGCTGCATTAGGCATCACGATCAACCTCAAAAAGTCCCACCTGACTCCGGTTCCGATCATAGACTTCATCGGGGCACGGTTGGATTCGATTCAGTCAAAGATTTTTCTCACCCCGGAAAGGATAGAAAACCTCAGACTCCATGCATCAGCGATCTTGGATCACTCTGTAGTCAAAGCAGCCGATGTTCTCAATGCCCTGGGTTCGATGGCAGCCTCAATCTCTATCCTCCCTCTTGCACGTCTTCACACGAGAGTCCTTCAGTGGACTCTAGCAGTTCTTTGGTCCTGGCTAGACCTCCCGATGAGTTTCAACATCCGAATCAACCAGACATACAGAAGATCACTCCAGTGGTTCCTTCAATCAGCAGACATTTTTGCAGAGCGCAGCTTTCTAGCCCCTCTGGCTCGAGCCACGGTGACCATGGATGCCTCCCAGCTCGGGTGGGGAGGGCAGTTCCTGGGAAGAATGGTCCAAGGCACGTGGTCCTTTCCAGAGACCAAGCTACACATCAATGTCCTGGAGATGAGGGCAGTGCTTTTAGCATTGAGAGCCTTCCACCCTGTCCTACCTCCGGGGACGGTAGCCATTAAATCAGACATGTCTGTAGTCTGGTATATAAACAAACAGGGAGGGACCCGATCCTACCCCCTTTGTCGCGAGGCCATGAGGGTTTGGGAGTGGGCCATAATCCACCAGCCGATTTCTCATAGCAATGCATATCCCGGGACACTCCCAACATATATCCCGGGACACTCCCATTCTAGCCGACAGTCTCACCAGGGCAATCCTTCTGCCTTAGGAGTGGTCTTTGAAACAATCAGTGGCGGAGAAGATCTTCCTTGTTTGGGGTCAACTTTGCTGTGATCTCTTTGCATCTCCTTCCAACACGAAGTGCAGCAACTTTTTCGCTCTGATCCCCCCTCCGGGGGATGTCCCCAGGGACGCTGTAGTCCATGCTTGGCCTCCCCGGGCTACTGTATGCTTATCCCCGTTACCTCTTATTCCGAAGTTCCTTCAGAGAGCTTGCCGGCTGCAGTGCATAGTCATTCTCATAGCTCCCTTCTGACCTTGCCAAGTGTGATTTCCCTTCCTATGGTCTCACCTGTTGGCTCCTACATGTACTCTAGATCCATGTCCGGATCTAATTTCTCACCCGTCGGGCATGCCCCTGCCCCACCTAGACAGTCTCAAGCTGACTGCGTGGCTGCTGCAGTTCCCATGATCATCAGGACTCCCGGACGTTCGTCCCCTGTTAAGAATATTCTGGTAGTTTCTCTTAAAGCATCCACTAGGAAACTCTACAATAGCAAATAGAGACGTTTTTGCGTTTGGGCCTCTCAATGCAATCAGAAACCGATTACCGCCCCCATTCCGGTCATACTGGATTTTTTGGCAGATCTTTTTCTATCGGGCGCAAGTGCTTCCACTATCAAGGTTCAACTGGCTGCCATTTCTAATTTTCATGTAGGTGAAAAGGCTGCTCTGGCTTCTTCCAAACTGTGTAAAGCTTTCCTGAAGGGCACCTTTTTATTGCGACCACCAGTTAGAAGCAGTGCCTCCCTGGGATCTGACTTTAGTCCTTCAAGCTTTGACTTTTCTCCCCCTTTCGAGCCAGCCGGTTCAGTTCCAATGAAGTTTTTGTCGTGGAAGACTGCATTCTTAGTTGCCATCACTTCAGCTAAAAGAGTTTCGGAGTTGCAGGCCTTAACCTCTGTGCCCCCCTATTTGGTTTTCCACAAGGATAGGGTTTTGCTGCTTACAAACCCCTCTTTTCTTCCTAAGGTGTCCTCAGCAGCCAATATCAATCGGTCTATAAATTTGCCAGTCTTCCCAAATTTCCAAAATAGAGGTGAGCGTGGTCTTCATTTGATGTGTCATGATATACTACTACTACTTTTTTTCCATAGACTAAACCTTCCCAGGATCAATTTTTTCTCTCTCTTTCTGAACCATTTGTGGGCAAAGCAGTTTCAAAAGTGTCCTTAGCAAGGTGGATCATGCTTTGTATTGCACAAGTTTATAAGGACAAAGGTTTATCTCCTCCTGGTGTTTTGAAGGCTCATTCCACTAGGGCATTGGCCACTTCTGCAGCTTTCTGGTCAAGAGTTCCGTTAGACGATATCTGTGCTGCGGTGACTTGGGCCAGTTCGCACACATTCATCTCTCATTATAAATTGGATCTTATTTCTAGAGGGAGAGCATCCTTTAGCTTTGTGGTGCTCAGAAATATATCCTTCCATGAGGGCCTCCCAGGAATACTAGTAGCTGGGGACTCTGTCCCATATGTGCGGAAAGAATGAAGTTAACTACTTCAGATGTAGAAGTTATGTACTTACCATAACGTTCCATCTGAGTAGTTACACTTCATTCTTCTGCACCTTCCCTCCCTCCATTCCCCTCACTCTTCAGGTTTGTCCTGATGTTCATCGTGCATACAGCTGCAGTCATAACAGATGGGTTCTCCTGCCGTCAGGCGGGTCCTCGGTCGGCCGAATTCCAAAGTCTAGGTCCGGCGTCAGTTGTTGTCGCTTCTTCCCTGACGTCAGTGCGACAGGGATATAAAACAACCAGCCGATGCCATTTTCTTCAGTCTTTCTTGCCGCGCGGTGCCCGAAGCAGAAGCAGTTCGCAAGTGCCGGTCGGCCAGCTCCTGAGATTACGAAAAATTTGGAACCGAAGTCTTCTTAAAAGCTAAGTACCCTGTTGGGGAAACTTTTTCTTGCCTCAGACCGATGTCAGACAAAGTTAATAATTGTATTTCTTGTGGGAAGCAAATACCGCATAAGGATTTCCATTCCCTCTGTATACCTTGTTTAGGCCCAGACCACGACGTCTCGGTCTGTCGCTTTTGTGCTACATTCAACAAACGCACTATTAAGCATCGAGCGGAGTTCGCCCAGCATTATTTTGGGAAAGCATTTAACTATACTATGTCGTTGGATACTCCGACTCCGGTTTTGTCTAAAAAATGCAAAGACAAGGACCGACACTTGAGGTCCGCGGCCTCTACCGACACCACGCCAAAGCCGACTACAAGTGGTCCGGTTCTCTGCGAGACGCCTACGCAGCCCCTGATTACAGACGACACATCTTTGGCGGTGTCTCCTGTACCCGAGGTCGCAGGCTCCTCTGCCCACACCCTGACTACAGATACCGAAGCCACACTTGGCGTTGAAACACAGAATGTGGACAGGTCCACCTCCACTCAAGGTGTCTTCAGACCTTCCTCCTCTTTCTCCATCAAGGCTTTCACCAAGTCTAAAGCTACCATGCACCCTAAGAGACCAGCTACACAGGGTCCATCTTCAGGCCCCATGCCTAAGAAACAGATGCTTAAAATGGCTGAGGATTTAATTATTCTAATCAGAGGTTCTCGGCCACCTCCGGACAAAAGACCCAGAGTAGAGGAAGATTCCCCCTCCTCTGATCAGGGCTCCATTATTTCAGAACAGTCTTACTCCCCTTTTGAAGACTCTGATGCAGAGGAATCTATTCCTTCTGTATCCCCCCCTGAGGATTACTCCATTTGGTGAAACTCTGCATACCTTAAGGGAGCACTTCTACTGGGAAGGCCAGGATTATTCAGATTCCAAGAAAAGGCTCGGAATTTCTTTTGTTACCCCAGCACAGGCCTCTGGCTATACCTCCTGTCCTGGACATCCTAGATGATGTTTACTCGGAGGCCTGCCTTAACCCGGACTCTCTTCCTCCAGCTCGAGTTAAGCCTGACAGGTACTACAGGGTTCCTGACTCACACCAATTTCTATACAAAAGCCATGCTGCTGACCTAGAAAGCATCTCACAGGGGCCATTGCCAAAAACCCATTGCCTTCCGAGAGAGATTCCAGATCCTTAGAAAGGTGGGGAAAGAAGGTATATACCTCGGCTACCTTATCCATGAGGGCCTTAAACTGTCAGTTTCATATGCTAAAATACTAACAGTTTCTGTTATCTCAATTGAAAAGTAAAATGTCACAACCTGAACAACCAGACATGAAGGAGTTGCAGGATTTGATGCATAGTGCAGAACAAGTGGGTAAACATACCTTACAATGTGGTTTTGATGCTCTAGAGGCCTCATGTAGAGCTGCTGTTACAGGCTCAGTCATACGTAGGCATGCCTGGCTCAAGGAACAAGCCTTGCCTGATCATGTCAAAGCTAAATTATTAGACGCCCGTCTTCAAAAGGATGTACTATTTGGGGCAAATGCTGAGGAAGTATTATGGAAAATGGAGGAGAAGGCTAAATCAATGCAAACTGTGAAAGAATTTCTGCAGGTTCAACACCCACGTTTTAGTAGAAATTGGCCTTCCAAAAACTGGTCCTTTCCTGCCACAGACAGATCCCAAAGAGGCAGATACAGGCGCCCGAGGGGCAGAGGACGAACACAAGGCTTGTACAGAGGCAGACAATGGCAAGCTCCTACACAAAGAGGTGGTGAGAACAACTCACAATCTTTCAGAAAGCAAAACCAATGACTTTCCCCTTTTCATGGCAACCAGGTCTCAAATGGCAGCCCCTTTAGGAGGAAAGCTGGCACTATTCTCAAAAAATTGGCATATTGTCACAAAGGACAAATGGATCCTGAACATTATAAACAGAGGCTACAAATTCCATTTTCATACCCTTCCAAAAATGAAAGGCATGCCAAACCTGCCACACAATCAAAGGGCAGAGGCACAAAAGCAAATTTCAGATCTTATAAATATGAAAGCTATTCAAGAGGTACCTGCACACGAACAAGGTCAAGGTTTTTATTCCAGGCTATTTCTGGTGCCAAGGAAGGGAAAAGATTGGAGACCTATTTGGATCTTTCCATCCTAAACACATTCCTACTGCACCAAAATTCAAGATGCTCACTCTACAGCAACTTCTTCCCATGCTGGGCAAGGAGTCTTGGCTGGTAACATTGGACCTCAAGGAGGCATACCTGCATGTCCCAATCAGACAAAATTGCAGAAGATACCTCAGATTTCTTGCAGGTTCAACCAATTATCAATTTTCTGCATTGCCCTTTGGTTTATCTACTGCGCCCAGAGTATTCACGAAATGCCTGGCATCAGTAATTGCCTACTGCAGACTTCAAGGGATACAAATATACCCTTATTTGGACGACTGCCTGATCCAAGAAGACAGCAAGCACATTCTTCTGAAACATCTGGCTTACGTAATGTTGTTAAACTCTCTAGGATACACAGTCAACAAAGAGAAATCAAGACTAATACCCGCTCGGAAGATCATTTTCCTGGGTGCCAATTTGGACACAAACACCCAGATGGCCTACCTCACGCCAGAGAAACAGGGGCAACTAATTCAATATTTCAGAACACTGGCAAATTGCAGCAGGCTGACTGCAAGGAAAATCCTGCAGGCTCTGGGATTCATGGCATCTTGCATCACACTAATCCCATGTGCAAAATGTATATGAGAACTGCAATGGTACCTAAAAAACATATGGTCTCAACATAGCCACAGTTGGGAAACAATAATGCCACTAATTCCATGTCTGCAAAAGGAATTTCTGTGGTGGGCTCAAGCATGCCAAACAAACACAGGTCTTCCATTCAGCAAGCCTCAAGCAAATCAAGTCATCACAACAGACGCCTCGGACTACGCCTGGGGGCGCACATGACAGACCGGTGCATTCAGGGCAAATGGACCCAAAAAGAAAAGCACCTTCACATCAATCAAAAAGAAATGCTAGCAGTGATGAATGCTATTACAGCTTTCAAGGACCTTCTACAACCAGGTCAGCTATTGATAAGAACAGACAACACCACAGTTATGTGGTACATAAACAAGCAGGGAGGAACACATTCTTATCCCCTATGCAGACTGGCCATGTCACTTTGGAACATGGCCATGGACTTACAAATGGAGCTACAAGCACAGTACTTGCCAGGCAAGGAAAACACGCTGGCAGACAACCTAAGCAGGAATATGACAGATCCACACGAATGGAAGTTACATCCAAAAGTTTTTACAGAAATAATCCAAGAATGGGGAAGGCCAGGCATAGATCTCTTTGCCTCCCACAAAAATCATCAATTGACAACCTTCTGCTCAAGGATCTCCCATCCAAAGGCCTGGAGAGTTGACGCTCTCTCTTTCAGTTGGACCTCAATGACAGTTTATGCCTTCCCACCTCTTACTCTGCTGCCCAAAGTCCTATTGAAGACCAGAGCAGACAGACCAAAGATGATCCTCATTGCTCCGGACTGGCCAAGGCAACACTGGTACCCACTCCTGAGGAGCCTGACGCATTCCCCACCATGGACACTGCCTCTAATGCCTCTTCTTCTGACTCGGCACAGCTTCAAAACTCTTCACAGTCAGCTGATAACACTCAGTCTAGCCACATGGAAGATTCCTTGGCATCGCAGCAGGCCCTGCTCTCCAAGGAAGTGCAGGATGTCATTTTGGAGGCCAGAAGGCCGTCAACTAGAAAAGCTTACTCTGCAAAATGGAAACTTTTTGTGTTTGGAATGAGAAAAAAGGCCAGTGCCCTGGAAAACTGAATTTACCTCAGATACTACAATATTTGGCTGAACTGCTAAGCAGTGGACTTTCGTTCTCCTCCATCAAAATCCATGCCTCAGCCATTTCTGCAGAATACAACACTGATCCACCTTTATTCTCTCACCCTCTATTAAGACAGTTCCTCAGAGGGGCTAAGAATTTAAGACCTCCAAGAAAACAACCAATACCTGCTTGGGATCTTAATTTCATTCTGGAAAAACTGACTTTGCCTCCTTTTGAGCCAGCTGCCTCATCAGATTTACAATATTTGTCCTGGAAAACAGCTTTCCTTCTGGCTATCACTTCAGCTCGTAGAGTTTCAGAACTACAGGCTCTTATGGCTGTCAAGCCTTTTATCATCTTCCATCAGGACAGAGTTTCATTACGTACCAACCCGTCCTTTATGCCTAAAGTGGTATCCAGGGTAGCTTTAAATCAGGCCATACATTTACCTACTTTTTATCCTAATCCTCAAAACAAAGGGGAGAGATTACTGCATTCCTTGGACATCCACAGACAACTGTGTTATTATTTGGACAGAACAAAACCTTTCAGAAAATCAGAACAGCTTTTTGTGGCCTGTGCGGTAGGAGCTCAAGGAAAGTCAATATCCAAACAGACAATCTCAAAATGGATAGCCCACTGCATACGCTTTTGCTATTCCTTTCATGGCAAAACTGTACCTACAGGCATTAGAACTCATTCTACCAGGGCCACAGCCACCTCTGCAGTCTTCCTCAGAGGAGTTCCTAACAAGGATATTTTAGAAGCAGCCACTTGGAGTTCTGTGCATACCTTCTCTAAGCACTACAACCTACCATTATACTCCAAATCTAGAGCAGGCTTTGCCACTGCAGTCTTGCTGGGCATTTTGGCTCCTCCTAGCTCCACCTAGTGCCTACCACCCCTTTCTTAGCTTTGGGATTCTACCCATCTGTTATGACTGCAGCTGTATGCACGATGAACATAGTACAGTTTTGTACCTACCATAAATGTAGATGTTCGAGTGCTAATACAGCTGCAGTCCAGGTTTCCTCCCTCCTTCCCTCTAGGGTCTTCTTTTATGGTGTATTTGCTTGCAACTACTGGTCTTTGATTATATTGCATTGCATTATTACATAATTTTATGTATTGCCTTCCTTCTGGGGGCACCTGACATCTGGGGCAAGAAAAACTGAAGAAAATGGCGTCGGCTGGTTCTTTTATACCCCTGTCGCACTGACATCAGGGAAGAAGTGACGACAACCGACGCCGGACCTAGACTGTGGAATTCGGCCGACCGAGGACCCGCCTGATGGCAGGAGAACCCATCTGTTATGACTGCAGCTGTATTAGCACTCGAACATCTACATTTATGGTAGGTACAAAACTGTACTTTTAGGATTGTGATTATGTTGTCATTTAGTGACAGCAAACTATCTGGGGCTAGATAGGAGGAAGTGATGTAATATAGGTAAGGGAGGCGCTTGAAGCTCGGAGCTGATGCTTAAAAAGTTTGCCGGCTTGGATCCGAATCGGATCCGTATACCCGTATGTGCAGAAGAATGAAGTCTACTTAGATGGAACGTTATGGTAAGTACATAACTTCTATTTTTAGGTAGAATATAAATGCATGCCAGCATAATCCTCCCTTGCAGCTTACTACTGGAAATCTACGTTTATCTTTTTTCTTTCACTTGATGTTGGTGCTCCTGTAGCAGTTTAGTACGAGTACTTTTTGTCTCCTTTGTCACTGATAATATGATGGTTACCCATCTGGAAATACTTTACAAACCGCGGTGGTGCAGCGGTAGAGTTGTTGTCTCACAGCAAGAGGTTCTCACTTCGATTCTTGGCTGGAGCGCCTTCTGTGTGGAGTCTGCATGTCCTCCCCATGGTAGAGTGGTGTTTGAAAGACGTGTAGAATGGGCGTGCCTTCGTTGAAGGTTGGGTGCCGCGCTGGCACCTTGGCACCCATACAACATCTACTGCCAATCATTAGCGGATCGGAGTTCCGCTGTGGCGACCCCTAACCGGGAAAAGCCAAAAGAAAAACCACCCATCCGGAAATACTTTATCAAATTCACATGCTCACTTCTTTCCAAATGAGTCTCGTGTAGCATTGGTATCTGGACTCTGTATTTCTTAAATACAATTCAGTATTCTTAACCTTTTTGTGCAAGTCTGAGGCTGTTCATCTTTCAAAGTAATATGTTTAGTGTAGCTGTAAGTTTTTCTTCCCACGTATTACATGACTGCTTTTTTAAACATCTATTTCTTATTTTTCTGTTACACTCTCCCACATATTTGATTAAGTCCTTTATACAGTTGATGATGTTCGTGTTTCACTGTTGCAGTCATTACATTTACATAATCCTGCTGGCAGGTTGCCCTCAGCTGGCCTGAATTCCAAAGTCTTGGGTCCCGCGTCGGCTGCTGTCACCCCCTCCCTGACGTCAGGTTATCAGGGGTATAAAAGAAGCAGCCAACGCCATTTTCATCTGTCTTTTTTGCTGCGCGGTGCCCGAAGCAGTTGTAGTTCGCAAGTGCCAGTCTGCCGACTCCGGATCTGAAATTCAAATACGAAAATCTCAGGAGTCTTCAATAAAACTAAGTACCCCGCTGGGGAAACTTTTTTTTCTTGCTCCAGACCGATGTCAGAAAAAGTTAATTGTATTTCTTGTGGGAAGCAAGTACCTCATAAGGATTTTCTTTCTTACTGTATTCCTTGCCTAGGCCCTGATCACAACGTTTCTGGTTGTTTGTTTTGTGCTATATTTAACCAACGCACTAAGCGTCTGTATGATTTTGCTTTAAACTTTTTTGGACGCCTATTTAATTATCCTGAAATGTCATTGGATAGCCATCCGACTACCGGAGTTTACAAAAAACGCAAAGAAAAGGATAGAGAAAAACAACTGAGGCCCAAAACCGACAAAGCTTCTCCTAAGCCAGTCGCCGGTTCTCAATGAAGTGCTTTCGCAGCCCCTGACGCCCACTATGTTAGAGTTGCAGGCCGCTACCGACTCCCACGTGGAGTCGGCCATGCTGCTGGATACTCAAGTTATTGGAGCCTCTGACGGTAATGCCTCAGATAGGTCTGGAGCTGCTGAGCAGGTACCGGCTTCTGAGGATGTATTCAGACCTAAACATCTTTACATTAAAACAACTTCAGCTTCAAAGGCAAATACTAAAGCACCTTCTAAAGCAAGGAAACACTCATGAGCCACGTGGACAGTCCTCTATGCCCAAAAAACAGATGCTCAAAATGGCCGAAGACTTGATTACCTTGATCAGGGGTTCCCATCCCCCTCCTGATAAGAGGCCTAGACAAGACACTGACTATGAATCTTCAGATCAGGTTTCTATTTCTTCTGATTCCTCTTCTGATCAGGAATACCCCCCCCCCCCCCCCCATGAGGATTCTGATGCTGAGGAATCTATACCTTCAGCATCTCCTCCTGAGGACTATTCCTTTGAGGAAACCTTGCACACCACGAGGGAGCATTTCCACTGGGAGAGCCAAGATTTTTCAGAATCTAAAAAGAGACTCGGGGATTTTCTTTTACTACCTCAGAGCAGGCCTCTAGCCATTCCACCTGTTAAGACATTGTAGATGTGTTTTCGGAGTCTAGTCTGACCCCTGACTCCTTACCACCAGTTCCATTTAAGCCTGACTGATATTACAGGGTTCCTGACTCTCTCAATTTTTTTTTTTAAAAACCCTGCTGCTGAAGCTGAAATTATTTCATAAGGTTCAAAGGGAGTTGAGGCTTCCACTGCAAAAAAACCCAACCCCCTCTGACAGAGATTCAAGGGCACTGGATAGGTGGGGAAAAAAGGTTTACACCTCTGCAACTTTGGTTATAAGGGCCTTAAACTGTCAATTTCATATGCTTTAAGTACCAGCAACATGTCATGGGATTGCTTAAACAGAAAATGTTAATTTTTGAATGTGCAGAAAACAAGGAAATGCAGGATTTATTGTATGCAGCAGAACAAGTTGGAAAACATACTTTGCAATGTGGTTTTGATTCTTTGGAGGCCTCTTGCCAGGGTCACAGTAACGGGTTCTGTAATTAGGAGGCATGCTTGGTTAAAGGAACAAACTCTGCCTGACCTTGTTGAAGTTAAATTACTGGATGCACCTTTACAGCATGATACTTTGTTTGGTGTTAAGGCAGAAGAGGTGTTAAAGAAAATGGAGGACAAAGCTTAAATCTATGCAAACTGTCAAAACATTTTTGCAAGTACAGCCACCTAGGTTTAGTAGACACTGGCCTACAAAAAAGTGATCCTTTCCTGTCTCAGACAGACCCAGACGCCCTAGGGGCAGATCCCAGGCGCAAGGTCCTTATAGGTCCAAGCAATGGGGTGCTTCTACCTCCAAAGCTGGAGAAGATGGATCACAAACATACAGAAAACAGTCCCAGTGACTCCCCCCTGCCTGCACCAAGCACTTATCTTCTGTCAGCACCTTTAGACGGAAAATTAGCACTTTTTGCTCAAAATTGGCACATCATAACCTGGGACAAGTGCGTTCTGAACATAGTGTCACAAGGATACTCTACCAAAGGCAAATAGCTGGCCAGATCTGCCAAAAAATCAATGGGCAGAGGCACAAAAACAGTCTCATCCCTCATGGACATGGGGGCCATTCAACAAGTACCAGAGCAAGAGCAGGGACAAGGATTTTACTCAAGACTGTTCTTGGTACCCAGACAGGACAAAGCCTGGAGGCAGATACTGGACCTATTTTGAACACTTTCTTGGATATTCCAAGGTGCAAAATGTTGATTTTGCAGCAGCTTCTGCCCATGCTGGGCAAGAATGCTTGGCTTGTGACTTTAGACCTAAAAGAGGCATACCTGCATGTTCCAATCAGACAGTTGTGCAGAAGATACCCAAGATTCAAGGCTGGTTCAATGCATTACCAATACTCTGCACTGCCCTTTGGCTTATCTACTGTGCCCAGGGGTCTTTACAAAGTGCCTGGCACCAGTAATTGCATTCTGCAGACAACGAGGAATACAAATATATCCTTACTTGGACGACTGTCTCATTCAAGCAAAGAACAAGGACATTCTTCTTCAACATCTGGCATTTGTCAAAAGACTTCTAACATGCCTAGGGTACACAGTCAACAAAAATAAATCAAAACTAGTACCCTCACAAGAGAGAACATTCCTGGGTGCAAGCTTGACTACATCTGCCCAGATGGCTTATGTCATGCCAGACAAAGGCAACTGACTACCTATTTCAAAATGTTGGCAACAAAGGCCCAGTTATCTCAAGAAAAAATCTGCAGGCTTTGGGCTTCATGGGATCCTGCATCCTACTAATTCCATATGCAGGACTGCATGTGAGGAAACCTCAATGGTACCTAAAAAGTGTTTGGACTCTACATTGCCAAAGCCTGGAAACAGTCATTACTCTCATTCTCTGCTTGCAACAGGAATTTCGATGGGCAAAGGCTTGTCACCTAAATAAGGGACAGCCAGTCACATTACTTCCAGCCAGGCAGACACTAACAACGGATGTGTCGGACTATGCCTGGGGAGCCCACATGGCAGAAAGATGCATTCAGGGCACATGGTCCTCAGACCAAATACATCTACATATCAATCAAAAAGAGATGTTAGCTGTGCAAAATGCCCTGACAGCCTTCAAGGACCTACTTCATCTGGGACAACTACTGATAAAGACTGACAAAACCACTGTCATGTGGTATATAAACAAGCAGGGGGGCACACATTCTTACCCCCTTTGCAGACTAGCCATGACATTGTTGGACACGGCTCTGACTTATCAAGTACATCTGCAGGCACAGTTCCTGCCAGGAAAGGAAAATACTCTGGCAGACGAACTAAGCAGAAACCTCATGGATCCCCACGAGTGGAAGCTGGATCCACAAGTCCTCAGCATGATAAGGAAATGGGGATGTCCAGACATAGACCTATTTGCCTCCACTCTCAATTAACAACTAAAAAGATTCTGCACAAGAACTTATCACAGACAAGCATGGAAAGTGGATGCCCTGTCAGTATATGCCTTTCCTCCACTGCCTCTCCTCCCCAAGGTACTCCTGAAGGTCAGACAGGAGAGGCCATAGATTGCCCCAGACTGGCCACGCCAGTACTAAGAAACTTATCTCTATACCCAGCTTGGACTTTACCTCAAGTACCTCTATTACTGTCCCAGCAAAACAATCAGATCATGCACAGCCAACTCAGGACATTAAACTTGGCAGCATGGCGGATAATGTAGTCATACAAAAAACACCTCTCAGTAAAGCTGTGATGGATGTCATTCTGGAAGCCAGAAGATCTAGTACTAGAAAATCTTATGCTGGAAAATGGAAGAGATTCTGTGCCTGGCACAAGGAACTGATACAGCGGTACCAAATATTCCTCGGATTTTGCAATGATTTACTGAGATGCTGGACAAAGGCCTATCTTTTTCATCAATTAAAATTCATGCCTCTGCCATTTCGGCTCATTACAATACAGAGCCACCTTTTTTTTTCTCACCCTTTATTAAGGCAGTATCTCAGAGGAGCCAAGAATTTAAGGCCTCCAAGGAGACTACCAGTACTGGGATGGGACCTCAACGATGCCTTGGAAAAGCTCACCCTGCCTCCTTTTGAGCCAGCCGCTACTGCTGATATGTAGTTTTTATCTTGGAAAGCAGCACTGCTCTTAGCAATTACTTCTGCAAGACGAGTTTCAGAGCTACAGGCACTCATGGCCATGGAACCTTTTTATCATTTTTCAACCAGACAGGGTCTCCCTGAGGGCAAACCCAACATTCATGCCTAAAGTGGTGTCCATTGTGGCTCTTAGCCAAGCCATCCATTTGCCAACCTTTTAGCCATATCCACAGAATAAGGGGGAGAGGATTCTGCACTCTTTGGGCGTACACAGCTTAGATTCTACTTGGACAGAACCAAAACTTTCAGGAAAACAGAGCAATTACTAGTGGCATATGCTACAGGATCACAAGGAAAGCCCATCTCAAAGCAGACTATTTCTAAGTGGTTAGGCCACTGTATTCGTTTCTGCTACTTGCATCATGGCAAGCCAGTGCCTACGGGCATTAGGCCTCACTCCACCAGAGCTGCAGCCACCTCAGCAGCCTTTCTCAGGGGAGTACCACCCAGACATTTTAGAGACGGCTACTTGGAGTTCAGTGCACACCTTTACAAAGCATTACCATCTGCCACTCTACTCTAAATCCAGGGCAGGGGTTACCACTGCAGGGCCTCATAGCCGCTCCTACTGCTGTCTAGTTCCAACCTCCCAACCATAGCTTTGGGACTCTACCCAAATGTAATGACTGCATTGAGGTGTATTCAGTGTTGCAGTTCAGGTTACCCACCCGCCTTCCCCCTTTTTTCTTTTGGATCTCATTTTTCTTTCTCTGATTTATACTACCTATGTATATATAATATAAAGTTTGGCTACCCTTGTTCGGGGCACCTGACATCTGGGGCAAGAAAAACTGAGGAAGATGGTGTCGGCTGCTGCTTTTATACCTCTGACAACCTGACGTCAGGGAGGGGATGACAACAGCCGACTCAGGACCCAAGACTTAGAATTCAGGCTGGCTGAGGGCAACCTGCCAGCAGGATTACCCAAATGTAATGACTGCAACAGTGAATACACTCGAACATCTACATTTATGGTAAGTGTACACAACTGTACTTTTCTCATCTTCCTTTGAAGCCATGTCACATTTTACAAGACTTTGAGGGTTTTCATTAAAGCAAACACCCCATAACAAAAAAACTTAAAACATAGAAAACTGTGTGTGCATCCTAAGATAATGAAGTTGTAACCCTCCTGATGGGAACAATTGTTCCATATTGACAGCTGTACACAAGGGTGTTAACTAACCTAAAATTAAGGTTATAACCTACTTTTATTTCCTACTCTTTACCTTTGGTAATTAAATTTCTACCATCGTTGGTACTGTCCCTGTCTCCTGCCTTGGTAGGCCCTTCCTTACCACTTGTAGTATTTTTTAAATACCGTCATTGGTATTCTCTCACTTTTTTCTTTTCCCTTTTGTTTTTCTATTAGGATAGCCTTGTTGCCTTACTATGTCAGACAAAGCTAAGTTGGAGTTTAAACAGTGTGACAAGTGTGGGTGTAAGATACCCAACTTGGATGAACATGCTCGTTGAGTCTACTGTTTGGGCGTAGACCATATTAAAGCTGATTGTGACATTTTGTGCTAGTTTTAGTAATCGTAAACTAGCAACATGTTAAAATAAGCTTATTTTAAAATGTTTACAACACCTTTTTCAGAGCCGCTATCTGGGTCGGAGGGCTCACCCCCTCCAAAGATCAAAATACATAAGGAAAAACCGAGTCACTCTTCCTACATCTCCGTCAGTTACGGAACCGAGTTGGCTGCATGCTTCTGAAACTCCCTCTGCGCAGACCTCTTTGGCACCAGGCTCTGTAACTTCTCCATCAGTGCCCGTCCATCCATGATATTCACCCCTATTTCGGTTCTAACGTTGGCACCACTGACTTCGGTACTGTCCTTGGTTCCGACATTGGTTCCTATGACTGTACCTTCATCGGTTCCAAAAAAAATATCTGCCAAGAACCAGATACACACCAACGTATGACCCTTTTTTGGGGCAGAGGTTTCGCCCCTTTCTTGAAAGACCTGTTTCTCCTTCAGCAGCCTCCTTTAGATCCACCAGGAGTTTTTTTGAATTAGACCTAGTGCGGGTTGTGGACCAGCTTCTGGCAGCTAGGGGATTGCCCAATCTAGCTTGACCTTCCATCCCTCTTGGCTCGGATTTATTTTACTAGATATTCCCCTGTTTATCCTCCTCCGGCCTCTACCCAGGTCCTGGAGATCTCTGTACCGATGTCAACCCTGGTGCATTCTTTCTCGGCCCCAACAGCATTTTTTCCCCCATCTGCACCGGCTCTCTTGGAGCAGTGCTTGGACTGTCCGTACCTCGGTACCTAGCATGGTACCTATTTTTGCGCTGGCGCCGTCTATGTCCATGGCTCCTTTGGCTTCCAGTCCTCTCGGAGCTCCTCACCTGGAGGTGTGCTCCTCAGAGCAGGGTGTGACCCCGGTTCCGGGCTCCCATCCCTCCTTGGATGGGCCTGCTTTCCAGGTGATGGAGAGGGTTCTTGCCTCCGCAGGCTCTCAGCACCAGTGACATCAGCATCGGAACCCCCCCTTCAGCATGCAGCTGTCCTAACCCCCTTCTTCGGGATCCCTGGCACAGGAGCCGCAAGACTCCACCCTTTGAAGTGAACCCCTTCAGTGTAGTCCTCAGAAGATCCCACTGGGGAGCCACCCCAGAAGAAACGATGCAAGAGGAAGCGCCTTGATTCCCCAGAGGAATCCATCACCGAAGACACCGATTTTGATGAGGGAGAAGGGTCTCCATGGTCTCCCCCGGACTGTCTCATTCAGAGACATTCTCAAAATCCTCAAGCAATGGGGAGACTGGAAGTCCTCACTTCTGAGGAATCTGTGTTCTTGCAGGCCTTCCGTGCCCAACCATCTACTTTCTGGGTGACCCCACCTGCAGAGGACCTTGTTAAGCTCATTGTGCAGCTTGCCTGGAAGGCCCCGGACAATTTGGAACCTGTCCCCCGGAGGCCAGACAATCTACACCTGAAGACCAGCCCCACTGGTCTAAGCTGCTGATAGTTGGATTCCATGGTCATGGCAGCGGCCACCAAGAGGAAACTAGCAGAAGGTAATTCCACTGTCCATCCTCTAAACAGAGAGTCTCTGACCATGGACAGACTAGGGAAGCGGACCTAGGCTTTAGCGACCTTCGCCATTCGGTCGCTGAACTGTCTGGCACACTTCACTTGCCTCCAAAGAGACCTAATTTTTTAATTGTCTTCCTCTTTGGTGGGGTACTGCCTGATGAGGTGCGTGACACTGTCGCCTCGCAGCTAGCTACCCTTGAATCCATCTCTAACTCTTCGATTTATTTGATAATTCACACCACTGAGGGCCAGCTCGAGCTGCCGCATCAGGCATTGTCATGAGACATGATGTTTGGATGTGGTTGTGTGACTTTGCAGACCCCTTTAAATCTTCCTTCGTCAACTCACCTGTCGACGAATCTGCACTGTTTGGACCCAAAATACGAGACACACTTGCACGACGTGAAAAAGATGGAAAGACCTGAACTGCTGTGGGCATATGTATTTTCACCCCCCAGAGGTCCATCTCTAGGCACCAGAAGGGAGGAAAAATGTGGTTCAAGAAATCCCAAGGATCTTTTCTTGACACTTGTGAGCAATCCCCCCCACCCATGGTAGAGGTGGCAACTCATCTGGACGATGCCCCTTTTGGGGTAGAGGGGGTCCACGTAACCAGGGCGCTAGAGATTCCTTCTCTGGCAGACCCTACCAGTGCTCCTGAGCAGTGGCCCGATTGCTTTCCTCTGGAAGCAGTCTGGGGTCATGTTTCTCTGCACCTACCAGCCTGCCAACTTATTACTACTGATGTTTGGGTGCAGAGAATAATATCCAGAGGCTACCAAATACCATTCGATTCAACTCCCAGACCCGTCAAATGAATCCCCAATGTGCCACCCAATCAAAGGGAATTCTCAGCAATTAGAAATAGAAAAGCTGCTAAGAAATTAGTCTTCCAACCAGTCCCACCAGAACAGACAGGATCCGGGTTGTATTCGAGGTTCTTTTTAGTGCCAAAAAAGACGGGACTGGAGACAAATCCTGGATCTCAGCCTATTGAACAAATTTATCAAACCTCAAAAATTCCGGATGGTCACGGTACAGTCCATTCTCCCCTTCTAGGAACAACTGGATGTGCTCTATAGATCTCCAGGACATGTACTACCACATAAAGATGGACCCCCTGTCCTGGCTGTGAGCCAATCACTACTAGTTCCGGGCCCTGACATTCGGTCTCTCGACCGCCACCAAAGTGTTCACCAAATGTATGGCAGTTGTGGTAGCTCATCTGTGAGTCCAGGTGTTTCTGTATCTAAACGATTGGCTCCTTACCACTCCGACCAAGAATCTCCTAGTCCGCAGCCTCTATTACACTCAAGGTCTCGCGCTCCGCTTAGGGATTACAGTCGAGGACAAATCTCAAATGTCCTCATCAAAGACACTGGAATTTATTGGAGCAGTCTTTGACACAACATCCTGTCAAGCTTCTCTCCCTCCTCACAGGCTTTCGAAAATAAGACATCAAATCCAAGCCATTCTTCCACAGACCTGTGTACCAACACGCCTTGTACTGCAACTATTAGGCTCCATGGCGGCTGCCATTACTTTTAGTACCACTGTCGAGGCTGCACATGAGAATCCTGCAGTGGCTCCTTTCTGCACAATGATCATTTTTAACTCACCCACTCTACTACATGATATATCTTACAAACCGTTGCAAGGAAAAAATGCTATGGTGGATAAAGTAACAAACTAATCTTTGGTGTCGACTGTTCTGTCTTCCCCAGCCCATGGCCACTGTGAACATGGACGCTTCCCTGTTTGGGGGGGGGCATTTCCAGGTAAAGACTGTCCAAGGCACCTGGTTCCCCATGGAGGCCAATTTGCACATAAATGTCCTGGAACTGAGGGCTGTTCTCCTAGCATTGCAAGCGTTCCATGCATCCCTACCTTCTTCGGACCATTACAATTCAGTCAGACAACATGTCAGTCATCTGTTACGTCAACAAGCAAGGCAGAACCTGGTCTTACCCCCTGTGTCTGGAAGCCATGAGGATTTGGCACTGGGCGATGGCTTCCAACTGCTTTCTTATAGCAATGCACATTCCCATGAGTTCCAACGTTATTGCGGAGCAGTAACATCCTGATGCCTCGCAAGTGGTCCCTGTGACAGTGGATCGGATCTTCCAACGCTGGGGCAAGCCTTGCTGCGACCGGTTTCCCCCCCCCCCCCAAACTGCAAATGCAGAAGCTACTTTGCCCTGATCCCCTTTCAGGAGGAACCACCGAGGGATGCTGTAATGCACAACTGGCCACCGGGTCTTCTGTATGCCTTTCCCCTCATTCCAAAATTTCTCCAGAAAGCTCAGAGGTTGAGAAGCAAAGTGATCCTCATTAACCCCCTACTGGCCCCATCAAGGTTGGTTCCCATTTCTATGGCCTCATCTGATTCACAGTCTGTGGATCCTGGATCATTCCCAATACTGGCCATCTCATCCTCGGGGACTGATTCATCCGAACCTGCACAGTCTCAGGCTCAGAGTTCGGTTCCTTCACTTCCAATGATTGCCAAATTCTTCTGGCTTCACACAAACCTTCCACTAGGAAAGTTTATTCTAGTAAATGGACTAGGTTCTCTATTTGGGCCAAAGATCAGAACTTGGACCCTTTCTCTATGCCTGTTCAAAAGATCCTACAGTATCTGACCACTGTTTTGCATGCAGGAGCCTCGGCTTCGACTATCACTGTACATTTAGCAGCTGTCACCAATTTTCATAATGATAATAATTCTTCAGATGTTAAGTTGTCAATCTCGCCTTCATTCTTGCTGGATGGGTTCGGAGCCGATCCTCGGCTCCGACTCGGCACTTGCTTAGCTTGAGAACTCCTTTTACCAGCTCGAGGCAACTCTATATCCCATGATGCAAGGCGAGTACCTCAGATCTCGTGTGCCGCTTTGCGAAGAGGTCTCTTTTTTTGCCGGCTCAGGGGAGCTTGAATTTTCAAACAATTTAGTCAGGGTTTTACTCTTCCTTTCTTCTTAGGATTAGATAGTGTGTAATTTTTCTACAGCCCACCCTATTTCCCCTTTAATTAAACTTTCAAGTTGATTTTGTAAAGTTAATAATTTTTCAGTTAGGCCCAGGCCTCCCTCTCTTAATCCCTATCTGTGTGTGTTTTTGGGATTAATAGTGTGACTGTTCAGTGTGTGTGTGTGTTTTTTGCTTGGACTATGTCTAGGGAAGGAAAGGTCTCCGGCTTCAAGAAGTGTGACTCGTGCTGTCAGAAGATGTCTCTGACAGACGGTCACACTTCTTGTGTTTACTGCCTGGGGCCTTTACACCTGCAGGACTCCTGTGCTATATGTCATTCTTTTAGCCAGAGAGTCCTGCAGGAGAGGAGGAACAAGTTAATCCTCCGTGGCTTATTAAAGCCAGAAGGTTCACCCACTAAGACTGGGTCGAGTAAACCTTCAAAGCCACCGAAGGTTCAGGCTACAGTAGTTAAGCCTTCCCTGGTGGCTCCGACTCCTTCGGAGTCGAGATCGGCTCCGGCTGGAGCCGATCTTTCTTCTTCTGATGTGGTAGTGTCGGTTCCTACCAGCTCAGACACTCAGTCTACAGTTGCCTTGTCGGCTCCGGCTGTCGCCGACGTGGTATTCAGTATCGGAGCCGAAAAGTCTTCGGCTCCATCTGGAACTCAGAGGACGTCGGCTCCGATGGCTTTGTCCAAGAAGAGATCTCGGTCCCCTTCTTTGGAGTCGATCCACTCGGCTCCGAGGTCTCCTCTTTTGTCGGAACGGAGTCATCGGAGCCGATCTTCGAGATCTTCCAGGCTGTCTGACCACGATTTAGAGAGGGTGGTAAGCAGGCTGTTGAAGTCACAGGCACTAGCCCAAATGCTCCATAGCCCGTCTCAGCAGACTTCGGCTATTGCTCTTCCCCTTGAACTTCCTCCTCAGACTCTCCTCCAGAGTTCAGAGCCGGAGCTTCTCGGGACAGCGACCGTGTCGGCGCCGGAGCCGATACACCCCCTTTTGGCTCCGTCGTCTTCGGCTCCGATCTCCTCCATGAGAGCTTCCTTGAGGGATCCGTCGCCGAGTTTCCTTGTCGGCTCCGAGGGGCTAGTGGCATCGGACCCTTGTCCGACCCCGCCTCCCTCTCGGGCTTCGGCTTTGGTAAGCTCGGCACCGACATCGGCCTCGGAGCCTTCTCTCTCAGTGGAGCTGGGAATTCCTGTTTCTTCGGAACGGGAGTATTCCGGTCTCCCTGGGAGCGGAGCCTTTGAGGTGATGAGGAGTGTCCTGGCACCTGAGCCAGGTCAACGGTCCATCCCATTAGCTCCTCCCTCTTCGGTGCCTGTTGATGTCTCTTGCCAGCCTCTTGCTCTCAGGCCCAGGGATCCATCACCCCAGGTTTCCCCATTGGGAATAACTTCCTCTTCTGAGGTTTCTCCTGATCCCGCAGGGGAACCCCCGCGGAAGAGGACGTGTAAGAGGAAACACACAGACTCCCCTGAGTCTACAACATCTGATACCGACTTAGATGAGTCGGAGGGTTCCCCACGGTCCCCCTCTGAGGATGTCTCCTTTTCAGACATCCTTGAACTCCTCAAACAGAGAGGGAACTGGCCTTCCATTGACCCCTCCGAGGATGAGTCTGTATACCTGGATGCTTTTGGATCCCGACCCTCCACCTCCTGGGTGTCTCCGCCTTTTGACCCACTTATGCAGGTAGTGGCTCGGAAGGCGTGGGCAGCCCCGGATTCTGTGGAACCTGTCCCCAGGAGGCCATCCAAATTTATTACGGCCCCTTCAGACAAGCAGTTTCTTTCTAAGGGCGTCTCTGTGGATGCTATGGTGGTGGCGGCGGCCACCAAGAAGGAACTTGCGGATCCTTCCGTGCCTGTCCATCCTCCTAACAAAGATTCTAGGTCCATGGATAGGTATGGTAAGCGGACGTTTTCTTCAGCAACCTTTGCCATGCGTTCGCTGAACTACCTTTGTCATTTCACCAGACTTCAAAGAGATATTCTCAAGGAACTAGGTGAAGTGGTTCAGGATCCTTCAGCTGCTGGGGCTCAAGACAAGATTGCCTCACAGCTGGCAATCCTAAATTCTTTAACCAACTCCTCCATGCGGCTCATATCCTATGCAGCCAATGGAGCGAGCAGAGCCGCAGGCACAGGAGTGGCTCTTAGACGTCAGGCCTGGATGCGGCTTTGTAATTTCAAGGACCCTTTAAGGCGCCCTTCACCAATACCCCTTTGACGGTTCGGCTTTGTTCGACCTCAGGTGAAGGTATCCATGACCAGTTCTGAGCAAGACGACAAAACTCTTTCTGCCGTAGGAGTCCATTTTTCCACACTTACTAGACCCTATCCCAAGGGTCAGAAAGGAGGAAAGATGTGGTTCCGTAAAGCCCAAGGAGCAGCGCCGGACACACGTGGTCAGTTTACCCCCAGAGGCAGAGGGGGTAACAATAATAGACGCCGCCCTAGAGGCAGGGGGGGTCCCCAGAATCAGGGCAACAGGGAGCCTCTTCCTGATGAGCCTTTTCAGCATCCCTGAGGTGTTGCCTGACTGTCCACCCTTGGAGGCAGTCGGGGGAAGGATATCGCTGTACTCAGTAGCCTGGCGTTCCCTCTCACAAGACATGTGGGTACAGTCGATCATATCCGAGGGTTACAAAATCCCCTTCGAAAGGTATCCCGTACCTCACCAATCCCTTCCAGACATCTCACCTGGTTAAAGGGATTTGGCAAAACAGGAGGTTTCAAAGCTCCTAGAAAAAAGAGCCGTCCAGACTGTTCCAGCAGACCAAGTAGGATCCGGCGTCTACTCTAGATTCTTTTTGGTCCCCAAAAGGACGGGAGATTGGAGACCTATTTTAGACCTGAGCAATCTAAACAAATTTGTCAAGAAGGCAAGATTCCGGATGGTCACGCTTCAGTCCATTCTGCCCTTTCTGGGCAAGGACAACTGGATGTGCTCGATAGACCTTCAGGACGCGTACTACCACATAAAGATACACAGACGCTCCAGGAGGTTTCTCCGCTTTCGGCTAGGGACCAGTCATTATCAATTCAGAGCCCTGCCCTTTGGCCTCACTTCAGCCCCCAGAGTGTTTACCAAATGCATGGCAGTGGTCACAGCTCATCTGAGACGTCAAGCATTCCAGGTGTTTCCTTATTTAGACGACTGGCTCCTCTCCGCCACCACCAAGCATCAGCTTCTTCAGAGCAGAGACTACACTCTGCAGCTTTGCAAAACGTTGGGAATATCGGTGAATTTCGAAAAATCTTCTCTGCTGCCTTGCCAATCTATCACCTTTATAGGCGCAGAATTAAACACCGTCAGTATGTTAGCCAGACTAACAGATCAGAGAATTCTGGACATCCAAAAATACGTTCGGCTTTTATTGCAGAGCAGCAAAGTCAAAGCCAGATTGGTTCTGAAGGTTCTAGGTCTTATGGCTGCGGCCATTGTACTCCTACCATTAGCTCGCTTCCACATGTGTCTTCTGCAGTGGATGTTATTCACTCAGTGGTTGTTCAGAACCTTCCCATAAGGCACGAAATCTTGGTTACACAATCGTGCAGGAATCATCTAACCTGGTGGATATCTTCCCCTCTACTTCATCAGGGCCGACCATTTGTTCCCCCTCCTCCGGTTGCCACAGTCACTACGGATGCCTCTCTGATCGGGTGGGGGGGGCATTATCAGGGCAGGAAGGTCCACGGGACTTGGCAACCCATCGAATACCATCTGCACATAAATGTCCTGGAGATGAGAGCGGTGCTTTTAACGTTGCAAGCCCTCAACGACTTTCTTCCCACGGGGACTATTGCAGTTCAACCGGACAACATGTCTGTGGTCTGGTACATCAACAAGCAGGGCGGGACCAGGTCCTAGCCTTTGTGTCGAGAAGCTCTCAGACTTTGGCAATGGGCAATCTCCTCTCATCGGTTTCTGATAGCAACGCACATCCCCGGCAGGTCCAACCTCTTAGTGGACAGACTGAGCAGAGCCATTCTCATGCCTCACGAGTGGTCTCTCAATCAATCGGTAGTGGACGAGATATTTCTGAAGTGGGGCACCCCTTGTTGCTACACCCCAAAACAACAAATGCCCGGAATTCTTCACCCTCTTTCCCCTACCAGGCCAACCCCCGAGAGACTCTCTAACCCAGGATTGGCCCCGGGGACTTCTGTACGCTTTTCCTCCTTTCCCCTTAATTCCACAGGTCATTCAGAAAGCTACCGTTTTGAGAGCCAAGTTGATTCTCATTGCCCCTTACTGGCCTTGACAAATTTGGTTTCCGACCCTACATAGTCACCTCCTGGTGCGGCCTTGGCATCTGGACCCAGTTCCGGATCTTCTGATCCACCAATCGGGTCAACAGCACCGGGCCATTCGTTCTCTCAACCTCACTGCTTGGTTGCTCCACTTCCTTCCCTAGCCAGGCTTCCTATGATCTCTGATCCTGTCAGAGATATCTTAATAGCTTCTTTGAAGTCGTCCACCAGAACGGTTTATGCTAGTAAGTGGCGACGTTTTTCCATTTGGGCAAACTCCAGGCACATTGATCCCTTTACTGCACCTGTGCATTCTGTTTTAGATTTTCTGGCTGAAGTTTTTCAGTCAGGATCTTCTTCATCAACAGTCAAAGTTCAACTGGTGGCTATTTCCAAATATCATGTTGGCTTGCAAGATCATAACATTATGTCACATAGACTATGCAAAGCTTTTCTGAGAGGAGTTTTTCTCCTAAAGCCTCCAATAAAACATCCCCCTCCACAATGGGATCTGAATTTGATGCTAGCATCCTTGATTTTACCCCCTTCAACCGCCTGCTTCATGCTCCTTGAAGTTATTGACCTGGAAAACAATATTCTTACTGGCTGTCACTTCAGCAAGGAGGGTATCCGAGATTCAAGCTCTCTGCATCTGTTCCCCTTACTTGGTTTTTCACAAGGACAGGGTATCCTTGAGAACAAATCCATCCTTTCTACCCAAAGTTGTTTCTCAAACTAATATTAATCAGTCCATCGATCTACCAGTTTTTTTCCCAAATTATTCTGACAGAGCTGAACAAAAGCTGCATTTTTTGGATGTCTATCGTCAGCTCAGATATTATTTGCATAGAACTAAACAATTCAGGAAATCAGATCAATTATTTGTCTCCTATGCAGAAAACAGGAAAGGTCTCCCAGTATCAAAAGTGACCTTGTCCAGATGGTTATCTTCCGCCATTTCTTATGTGTATTTGCTCAGAGGCAAGCAACTACCCTCAAAACCGAAGGCACACTCAACCAGGAGCCTATCCACTTCTACAGCCTTTCAGGATAGGCTACCCATTGATACCATTTGTGCAGCAGCTACTTGGGCCACTCCTCATACCTTTGTCTCATTACAAATTAGATTTGGCCTCCAGGGACAGGGCCAGTTTTGGTTCCACAGTACTCAAGAGTCTGTTCCATTGAGCCACTCGGGATACAGGTGCTAGGGACGCGGTCCCATCCAGCAAGAATGAAGGTGAGATTGACAACTTAACATTTAGAAGTTATGTACCTACCATAACGTTCTATGTTAGTTGTCTTCTCTCGCCTTCTTTCTTGCGTCCCTCCCTCCTTCCCCCTGGCCTGGACAGATCTTGAAGAGTTTCTCTTTATCAGATTCACTCTTAGTTCTTAGAGAGTCTATCTTAAGAACTTTTTGCCTAGTTCTTCTAGGCTAGTTTTGCTCTTCCTTTGGGATTAGTATTATTGGCAGGGTTATTTAGCTACCAAACGAGATCTGAGGTAGTCTCGCCTTGCATCATGGGATATAGGGTTGCCTCGAGCTGGTAAAAGGAGTTCTCAAGCTAAGCAAGTCGGAGCCGAGGATCGGCTCCGAACCCATCCAGCAAGAAAGAAGGCAAGAGAAGACAACTAACATGGAACGTTATGGTAGGTACATAACTTCTAATTATGTCACACCGCCTATGCAAGACCTTGTTGAAAGTAGTATTAACATGTTAAACCTCCGGTCAAGCCTACCTTAGAACCTGGGACTTTACTTTGGTACTTCAGTTTCTTACGGGTTCTCCTTTTCAGCCTTTTGATTCATTTGATTTGCAGTTTTTGTCATGGAAAACCTTACTTCTAGTAGCACTTACCTCAGCGGGAAGAGTATTTGAGCTGCAGGCCTTGAGTATCAAGAGTCCTTACTTGATCTTGCACACGGATAGGGTGTCCCTTCGTACTGACCCTTCTTTCTTGCCCAAGGTAATTTCTGGCTTTTCCATTAACCAATCTGTTTACCTGCTGTTTTTCTTCCCTCAGCGTTCTAACAGAGGGGAGTACCTTTTGCACACCCTCGATGTGCATCGGCAGCTTCCTTGTTGTTTGGACAGGATTAAATCTTTCAGGAAAACAGATAAATTGTTTGTGGCCTTTGCAGGACCCAGATTGGGTAAACCTGTTTCCAAAGTGACTTTATCCTTCTGGCTTAGAAACGTCTTTACCTTTATCTGCCAACAGAATAAGCTATCCTTACCTTCCAGAATAAAGGCTCATTCTATGGCTACTTCTATAGCATTTAATTCCAGAGCCTCTATGGATATCTGCGCAGCAACCACTTGGGTAAGACTTCATACTTTCATATCTCATTACAAATTGGGTTTGGGCCCCACAGGACTAGCATCGATGTCCTTCAAGGATGCATCTGCAGTCATAACATATGGGTTGTCCTGCCTCAGGCAGCCCTTCGGTCGGCCGGATTCCAAAGTCTGGGTCTGGCCTCGGCTGATGTCGCACTTTCCCCGATGTCAGAGCTTCTGGTGCTCGAAGCAGAAGCTGTTCGCAAGTGCCGGTCGGTCAGATCCAGAGATTTCAGCTACCGAAGACTTCGAAAAAAGCTAAGTACCCCGTTGGGGACTCTCTCTTGCTTCAGCCGATGTCAAAGTAAATAATTGTTTAACTTGTGGGAAACAAATACCTCATAAGGATTTCCATTCTTACTGCCTTCCTTGCTTAGGCCCAGACCACGACGTATCAGCTTGTTTAGCCTGTGCCTCCTTCAACCGACGGACTCTTAGACGTCGGTCGGAGTTTGCAGAGGAATTTTTTGGAACCGCTTTTGTTTATAAAATGCCGTCTGAGACTCCGACTTCGCATATGGTCAAAAAACGCAAGGAAAAGGACCGACACTCGCGGCCCGCGGTTTCGGCTGAAACCACGGCTAGGCCTACCGCGAGTGTCTCTGTTTCGGCTGAAACAGAGTCCACGGTTATTGCTACTACCGAAACCATACCTCCGACCACCGAGGCCAGAGAGGCCCCGGCTGAGTCAGCTTCAGAACTCCCTACCGAAGCTAGTGCTCAAGAATTGTCCGACACCATACCTTTGGACATTTCTACTCCTGCACGTGGGGCAGCTAGGCCCCCAGCTTCTATGTCTATTAAGGCCTTCTGCAGGGCAAAAGCTGTCAAACTTTCAAAACCTTTGCCTGCCAAATCTACTTCCCAGAGGCCTTCCTCCAGTTCTCAGATCCTCAGTCTTGCTGAGGACCTCATTTCCTTAATTAGGGGTTCCCAACCTCACCCAGACAGGGCCTCCCAACCTCCTCCAGACAAAAGGCCCAGGACTGATCCCTCTGAACCTCTCTCCTCAGATTATTCCACGGATGGATCTGATTTGTCAGACCATCAGGAAGGGGCCTACTCGCCTTATGAGGATTCAGATGCAGAAGATTCTATTCCTTCGGTCTCCCCACCAGAAGAATTTTCCTTTGGGGAGACTTTACACTCCATGAGGGAACACTTTCAATGGCAGGGCCAGGATTTATCTGATTCTAGAAAATGATTAAGGACCTTTTTACATTTGCCCCAGCATAGGCCCTTAGCCATACCTCCTGTTCTGACCGTAATTGATGATTTGTACAATGATGTCAGTACTGCACCTGATTCTCTTCCCCCGGCCCCTGCCAAACCTGACAGATATTACAGGGTCCCGGATTCTCACTTCCACCTGTATAAAGCCCATGCTGCAGACCCAGAAACAATTTCTCAGGGCCCTAAAGGGGTTGCAGCTGCTACTGCCAAGAATCCCCTACCCTCTGATAGAGAGTCTAGAGCATTAGAGAGATGGGGAAAAAAGGTTTATACATCTGCTACTCTTTCTGCCAGGCATTAAATTGTCAATTCCATATGATACAGTACCAAGAATTTTTGTTAGATCAGCTGAATAAGAAGCTTTCTTCTCCTGAACCTTTAGACCGTAAATCCCTTCAGGATTTGGTACACAACTCTCAGCAGGTCAGTAATCATTTCTTAAAATGTGGCTATGATGCACTGGAGGCTTCATTTAGATCAGCTATGACTGGGGCAGTAATTCGTAGGCATGCCTGGCTGAAGGAGCAATCTTTGCCAGACCATGTCAAGGCTAAACTCCTTGATGCTCCAATGGAGAAACAAAGTTTATTTGGCTCCCCTGCACAGGAGATTTTAAAGAAGGTGGAAGAAAAAGCAACATCTGTGCAAACAGTAAAGGAATTCCTGCAGGTCCAACCTCCGAGGTTCAGCAGAAACTGGCCTACAAAGAATTGGTCCTTTCCAGACACCTCCAGAGCACAGAGGGGCAGGAACAGACGCCCTAGAGGCAGAGGTCAATCAAAAGGTGCCTACAGGGGCCGTCAGTGGCAGCCTGCCAGCCAGAGGGGTAGTGCCACAGCTACAACTACAACCACTACCACAGGACAGACCCAATGACTTGACTCTGGTTCCGCCTACCAGGGATCAACTGGAAGCTCCCTTGGGCGGAAAGCTGGCTTTATTCTCCAAAAACTGGCATTGCATTACAAAAGGATACATGGACATTGCAAACAATAGACAAAGGATACAGGTTTTACTTCCACACTTTGCCAAAAAGGGGCGGAATGCCAAACCTTCCACCAAACCAGAAGGCAGAGGCTTTAAGACAAATCAGCAAACTACTTCAGATGAAAGCTATAGAAAGGGTACCATCTACAGAACAAGGCCAAGGATTTTACTCCAGATTATTCCTGGTACCAAGAAAAGAAAACCAATGGAGGCCTATTCTCGACCTGTTCACACTCAACACTTACCTCATTGTGCCAAAATTCAAAATGCTGACCCTACAGCAACTTCTTCCCATGCTGGGCAAGGAGTCTTGGCTGGTGACTCTAGATCTCAAGGAGGCATACCTGCACGTCCCTATCCGACCAGATTGCAGAAGACACCTCAGATTTCTTGCAGGATCAGAGCATTATCAATTCTCAGCATTGCCCTTTGGCTTATCTACTGCGCCCAGAGTATTCACGAAATGCCTGGCATCAGTAATTGCACATTGCAGACTTCAGGGAATTCAAATTTATCCATACCTGGACGACTGCCTAATACAAGCGGACAACAAGAGAAAATTGTTAAAGGACTTTGCCTATGTCATACTCCTGCTACAGGCCTTGGGATACACAGTCAACATCCAAAAGTCAAGACTAGTGCCATCCCAAAGGATAACCTTTTTGGGTGCGGATCTGGACACAATCACTCAGATGGCTTTTCTCACAGAAGAAAAACAAAAACAACTTCCAGATTATTTCATGATTTTAAAAAGACAAACTCAGCTTACTGCAAGGAAAGTCCTGCAGGCCCTGGGTTACATGGCATCCTGCATAATCTTAATTCCACATGCCAGGCTGCATATGAGAAAATTGCAATGGTACCTAAGGAATGTATGGTCTCAACACAGTCACAGCCTAGAAACCATGATACCAATCATTCCATGCCTTCAAAAGGAATTCCTGTGGTGGGCTCAGGCCTGCCAGTCCAACAGAGGGTTGCCTTTCAACAAACCAAAAACAAGGCAAACCATCACCACGGACGCTAAGCATGCACATAAACCAAAAGGAAATGCTGGCAGTGAGGCATGCAATCGAGGCATTCAAACCATTCCTCCAGCAAGGACCTCTGTTAATAAGGACAGACAACACCACGGTCATGTGGTACATAAACAAACAGGGAGGCACACATTCCTACCCTCTATGCCGGATGGCAATGAATCTGTGGAACCTATGCCTGAATCTCAATATCCAGCTACAGGCCAAATTCGTACCAGGAAAAGAAAATTCACTAGCAGACAGTTTAAGCAGAACTACCACGGATGCACACGAATGGATGCTGCATCCAGACATCTTCAAACTCATAACAAAGAAATGGGGAATGCCAGAGATAGATCTGTTCGCCTCCCCACTCAACCACCAACTGAAAAATTCTGCTCAAGGACATACCACCCACAAGCCTGGAGGGTGGACTCTCTCTTTCAGCTGGAATGCCCTAACAGTATATGCCTTTCCACCTCTCCCATTGATGTACAAGGTTCTACTGAAGATCAGGGAGGAACAGCCAAAGGGTGATACTAATAGCTCCGGACTGGCCAAGGCAACACTGGTATCCGCTACTGAGAAGCATGTCTCAGGCGAACTCATGGCCTCTTCCCCTATGGCCTCTTCTAACGAAGAACAATTTCAAGACCCTGCATCCAAACTTGAAAACTTTGCAACTAACTGCCTGGAAAATTCCTTAAAACCAAACCAAACTGTTTTATCTCAGAGGGTGAAGGATATTATCCTGGAGGCTCGCAGACCTTCCACAAGGAAAACATACTCAGCTAAATGGAAGAGATTCCTCATTTGGAGCACATCAAAGGGCACAGATGTCTCTGTGGCAAACCTAGCACACATCCTAGAGTACTTAACAGAATTGTTCCACAATGGCCTGTCTTACTCCTCCATTAAGATTCATGCTTCAGCAATTTCAGCAGAATACAATATGGATCCACCTATCTTCTCTCACCCTCTGCTCAGACAATTTTTGAGAGGGATCAAAAATTTTAAACCTCCAAGGAGACCCCCTCTACCTGCATGGGATCTCAATTTTGTGGAAAAATTGACACTACCTCCTTTTGAACCAGCAGCATCAGCAGACCTACAGTTTCTATCTTGGAAAACTGCTTTTCTTCTGGCAATCACTTCAGCAAGAAGAGTATCCGAGTTGCAGGCATTAATGGCAGTGCAGCCTTTTCTTATTTTCCACCAGGATAGAGTGTCACTGAGAACCAATCCTACTTTCATGCCAAAGGTGGATGTTCTTCATCTCACATTGCTGCAGTCCTAACACTTGGGTAGTCCGCTGTCCCAGTCGGCCCGAATACCAAAGTATAAGGCTGACGTCGGTCAAGGCGCATTTGTCTGACATCAGGACGTCAGGGTACAAATGCGCATGACCGACGTCATATCCTCAGTCTTTTTTGCCGCATGGTCCGATGCAGAAGCAGTATTGCGAGTGCAGGTTGGCGTTCTGAAATTTTCTGAAGTCGGAGTTTCAGACCGAATCAAAGTTGGCTAAGTACCCCGTTGGGGAACATTTTGGTTTTTTTTCTTGCCTCAGTATTTAACAGGATGTCAGAAAAAGTGAATAACTGTATTTCTTGTGGGAAACAGATACCTCATAGGGATTACCATACCTTGTGTATACCTTGCTTAGGGCCTGAGCACGACGTTGTTGGCTGTCGCTCTTGTGCTAGATTTAACAAACGCACTATTAAGAGAAGATTAGATTGTGCCAGGTTAGTTTTTGGGAAGCGTTGTAATTATAACATGCCGTCGGATGCTCCGACGCCCGCTTCGTCTAAAAAGCGCAAGGACAAAGCAGCGAAGCCTAGGGTGGAAGAACCGCCTGTCCCGGACGTCGGTTCTTTAGAGGGCTCGGTGGAGCCGGTGGTTCTACCAGAAGTTCCTTTGGATTCTCAGGGAGAGACTTTACTGTTACAAGATGTGTCCTCTCAGGAGGTAGGCCAGGCTGAAGGGGCTTCTCAGGTAGCTATTCTCCCTCCCTTCCTAAGGTGGTTAGGCCCTCCCTTCTGTTTCCAAGGCTTCTTCTAGAGGCAGGCCAGGGTTAACTTCAGTGGGGTCTCCCTAGTTCTTCAGGGTCTCTGCCTAAGAAACATATGCTTAAAATGGCAGAAGATTTGATTACTATGATTAGAGGTTCTATGCCCCCTGATAAGAGGCCTAGGGTGGAACCTGAGCTTGAGAGTTTTGAGCAGTGTTCGAGGCTTCTGAGTCTTCGGCTGAAGACTTGCAGGAGTATCCTCCTTATTCTGATTCTGATGTAGATGATTCTACTCCTTGACTTCTCCTCCTGAGGATTTTTCTTTTTCAGAGACTCTTCATTCCATGAGGGAGCATTTTAAATGGGAAGGTCAAGATTTCTCTGATTCCAGGAAAAGGCTTAGGGAATTTTTGTTTCTATCCCAGCATAGGCCTTTGGCTATACCTCCTGTTCTGGATGTGGTAGAGGATGTTTTTGCAGAGGCTTCCCTGAACCCTGATTCTTTGCCTCCTGCCCCAGTTAAACCGGATAGGTATTATAGGGTGCCTGAAGCTCAAGTATCTTTTTAAGAGTCCTAGGGCAGACCCAGAAACTGTTTCTCAGGGCCCTAAAGGTGTTAAGGCTTCTGTTGTTAAAAATCCTGTTCCTTCTGATAAAGAGGCAAGGGCTTTGGATAGATGGGGTAAGAAGGTGTATACTTCTTCCACTTTAGCCATGAGGGCTTTGAATTGCCAGTTTCACATGTTGAAATACCAAAATTATCTCCTTTCACAATTGAAGTCTAAGGTAGATGCTCTGGCGGAAGGTATTGAGTGTAAAGAGTTGCAGGATTTAGTTCATGTTTCTGAACAGGTGGGTAAGCATTCCTTGCAATGTGGTTTTGATGCTGTACAGGCCTCTTGAGGGTGGCAGCCACTGGTTCTGTTCTTCAGGCACGCCTGGCTGAGGGATCAGAATTTAGCTGAACATGTAAAGACAAGGATTTTAGATGCTCCTTTACAATCTGATGTGTTATTTGGTGCCTGTGGAAGCAGTTTTAAAGAAAATGGAGGACAAGGCTAAGTCTATGCAGACTGTTAAAGATTTTTTGCAGGTTCAGCCTCCAAAGTTTAGTAGAAATTGGCCTACTAAGGGGTGGACTTATCCTTCTTATGATTCTCAGTCTAGGGGTAGATCTAGACGTGGTAGGGGCAGAGCTCAAGGTTCTTTTAGGCCTAGAACAGGGAGTTCACCTGCCCAGTCTTCTGGTGAGGGCAGGGGTCAGTCCTTTCGTAAGCAGACCCAATGACCTGCCTTTTCAGCTGCCAGAGCCTTCTCGTCTGGCGGCACCTTTGGGAGGAAGGCTGGCACTTTTCAAAGAAAATTGGAGTGTTATTACCCAAGACAGATGGGTATTGGATATCGTTCACCACGGTTACAGGTTTTATTTCCATACCTTGCCTCCTTTCAAAGGCATGCCAGACATTCCTCCTATACAAAGAAAAGAGGCTCACAAGCAAATTTCTCTGTTACTCCAGATAGGGGCCATTCAGCCGGTTCCTGTGCCAGAAAGGGGCCTAGGATTTTATTCTCGCCTGTTCCTAGTACCAAAAAAGGGGAACATGTGGAGACCAATTTTGGATTTGTCTATCCTCAACACTTATCTGGACATTCCCAAGTTCAAAATGTTGACGTTACAACAGCTTTTACCTCTGCTGGGCAAAGATCACTGGATGGTAACTTTAGATCTCAAGGAGGCTTACCTTCATGTGCCTATCAGACTCAGTTGCAGGAAGTATCTGCGTTTCGAGCTGGAAATTCCCATTATCAGTTCTCTGCATTGCCCTTTGGCTTATCTACTGCCCAGAGTATTCACAAAGTTCTGGCTCCAGTCGTAGCTTTCTTCAGGCTAAAAGGAATACAAATCTATCCTTACTTGGACGACTGTCTGATTCTGGCTCAAGAAAAGGACGAGCTTCTTCAGCATCTGGAATATGTGATAGCAGTGCTAAGATGCCTGGGGTATTCTGTGAACGAAATAAAGTCCAGTCTAGTACCCTCTCAAGACATGTGCTTTCTGGGTGTGAGACTGAATACAGCAGCCCAGATGGCCTTTTAACCCCGGACAAACAAAAGAATCTTTCCCTTTACTTCCATCAACTATCTCTTCAGTCCGGGCTGACTGCAAGGACAGTCCTTCAAGCCTTAGGGTTCATGGCATCTTGTATTCTGGTGCTTCCCAATGCCAAACTGCATTTTAGGGAGCTACAATAGTATCCTAAAAATGTATGGACACAGCACTGCCAGGATTTGGACACTGTCATTCCAATAATACCTTGCATTCAAAAGGAATTTTATGGTGGGCTCAGGAATGTCACCTAAACAAGGGACTCTCTGTGACCCGGCCAGAGGCGAGTCAGATTCTAACGACAGATGCCTCAGACATAGCTTGGGGAGCTCATCTGAATGGAAAGTGGATACAAGACAAGTGGCCTGCCAGACTACAGCATCTACATATCAACATGAAGGAGATGTTAGCAGTCCAGTTTGCATTGCTGGCTTTCAAGGAGTTACTTCTTCCAGGGCAGGTGTTGATTCTAACAGACAACACAACTGTCATGTGGTACATCAACAAGCAAGGGGGAACACATTCTTATCCTCTATGCAGGCAAGCAATGATTTTGTGGGAGACTGCGCTCAGCTTGCAGCTAAATCTTCAGGCAAGGTTTCTGCCAGGAGCACAGAACTCCTTAGCAGATGTGTTAAGCAGGCAAATCATGGATCCCCACGAGTGGAAACTGGATCTTCATGTATTTCAAAATTGACAGTGTCATGGGGAACTCCAGACATAGATCTGTTCGCTTCTCCACTAAACCACCAGCTGCCAAAGTTTTGCACGAAAAGGTTTCATCACACAGCTTGGAAAGTGGATGCTCTTTCGTTCAGTTGGGAAAATCTTCATGTGTATGCCTTTCCACCTCTGCCTCTCCTCCCAAAGGTACTCCTAAAGGTCAGACAAGACAAGCCAAGGATGATTTTGATAGCTCCAGATTGGCCTCGCAACACTGGTACCCATTACTGAGGAATCTGGTAAGGAAGCCTCCATGGCCTTTACCTTTAATTCCACACCTTTTGTCTCAGAGGGACGGTCATCTACTCAATGTCAAGCTTCACTCTCCATCTAACAGCCTGGCATATTCTGTTTTGAACCACAGCAGGTCTCAACTTCCTCAACAAGTTTTGAATGTGATTATGGAAGCCAGAAGACCTAGTACACGTAAAGTGTATGCAGAAAAATGGAAGAGATTTTTATTTTGGAGTGCAGCAAAGGATTTGGATGTTTCTGAGCCTAATTTGAGTGTGGCTCTTCAATATCTTACTGAGTTATTGGACAAAGGTTTGTCTTTCTCTTCCATTAAGATTCATGCTGCAGCAATTTCAGCTCACTATGATTGTGACCCACCATTGTTTTCTCATCCTTTGTTCAAGCAATTTCTTAGAGGGGCAAAGAATACAAGTCCCCCACGTAGAGCTCCTACTCCTGCTTGGGACCTCAATTTTGTGTTGGAGAAACTTACTCTACAACCTTTTGAGCCTCAAGGCTACTGCTGAATTGAAATACTTGTCATGGAAGACTGCTTTTTTGTTGGCCATTACTTCTGCAAGAAGGGTTTCTGAATTGCAGGCCCTTATGGCGGTTGAGCCTTTTTTGATTTTCCATAAGGATAGGGTATCATTACGTACTAATCCTTCCTTTATGCCTAAGGTGGTTTCTAGTGTGGCTTTAAACCAAACTATTCATTTGCCTACTTTTTATGCAGATCCCCAAAATAGGGGAAAAGATTTTGCACACTTTAGATGTACACAGGCAGTTGCGTTATTATTTAAGCAGGACTAGGGATTTTAGGCAGTCTCAGCAGTTGTTTGTTTCTTTTGCTTTGAGTTCTCAGGGCAAGCCTGTGTCAAAACAAACTATATCTAAGTGGATTGGGTTTTGCATTGCATTCTGTTATTCCCATCATGGCAAGGAGATTCCAGCTGGGATTAGGCCTCATTCCACTAGGGCTACTGCCACTTCAACAGCATTTCTAAGGGGTGGCAACTAAGGATATTTTGAGGCAGCTACTTGGAGTTCAGTGCATACTTTCTCCAAGCATTACCACCTTCCTCTCTATTCTAAATCCAGGGCTGGTTTTGCCACTGCTGTGTTGCAGGGCATTTTGGCAGCTCCTGCTTCATTATAGTTTAGCCATCCTCCCTTACCTCTGCTTTGGGATTCTACCCAAGTGTTAGGACTGCAGCAATGTGAGATGAAGAACATAGTACAGTTTTGTACCTACCATAAATGTAGATGTTCAAGATCCACATTGCTGCAGTCCAATTACCCTCCCTCCTTCCCCTCTGTGTTTAGGGGTGGTTGTGTGGGTGGGGTTCTATTTTTGTAAATTTGTATATATTGTACATATATTAGGTACAGGAGTGTTTGGTGTTTTTTGGTTTTGGCCTTATCTTTTTAGGGTCTTCTGACATCTGGGGCAAGAAAAGACTGAGGATATGACGTCGGTCATGCACATTTGTACCCTGACGTCCTGATGTCAGACAAATGCGCCTTGACCGACGTCAGCCTTATACTTTGGTGTTCGGGCCGACTGGGACAGCGGACTACCCAAGTGTTAGGACTGCAGCAATGTGGATCTTCGAACATCTACATTTATGGTAGGTACAAAACTGTACTTTTCCAGGGTATCCTTGATCCAAGCTATTCATTTGCCTACTTTCTTCCCTAACCCACAGAACAAAGGAGAAAAACTTTTGCACACCTTGGATATACACAGACAGCTACGCTACTATCTGGACAGAACTAAAACCAACAGAAAAACTGACCAACTTTTTGTAGCATATGCAACTGGGGTGCAAGGAAGAGCAATTTCCAAACAGATAGGAAATTGCATTTGTTTTTGCTACTCCTTTCATGGAAAGACAGCTCCTGAAAATATCAGGCCTCATTGCACAAGGGCCACAGCCACCACTACAGCTTTCCTACGAGGGGTGGCTACCAAGGACATTTTAGAAGCTGCTACTTGGAGCTCCGTGAATACATTTGCCAAGCATTACAATCTACCTTTATACTCCAGATCCCGAGCAGGGTTTGCAACTGCAGTTCTGCAGGGGATTTTAACTACATCATCCTTCTCTTAGTGCCTCCTCCCCCAGTTTGGCTATGATATTCTACCCATATGTTATGACTGCAGATGCATCCTTGAAGGACATGGTACAGTTTTGTACCTACCATAAATGTAGATGTCCGATAGGTATGCATCTGCAGTCAGGATTGCCCACCCTCCTTCCCCTCTGTGGTTTTCCTAGGGTGCTTACCCCTCTTTCAGCTAACTGGGGGAATCTGTTATGGTGTATTTGTTTGTATGTATATATATATATATATATATATATATATATATCTGTATATAATTTGCTACTGTTTGGAACTTTTCAGCATTATCCAAATTTAGCCTTCCTAGAGGGCACCTGGCATCTGGGGCAAGAAACACTGAGGAAAATGGCGTCGGCTGATGCCATTATACCCCAGAAGCTCTGACGTCGGGGAAAGTGCGACATCAGCCGAGGCCAGACCCAGACTTTGGAATCCGGCCGACCGAAGGGCTGCCTGAGGCAGGACAACCCATATATTATGACTGCAGATGCATACCTATCGGACATCTACATTTATGGTAGGTACAAAACTGTACTTTTGGTTCTATGGTACTTGGGAGTATCCTTCCTTAGGACCACCCAGGACTCAAAAAGCTGGGGACTCTGTCCTATTTGTAATGAATGAACAAAGATTTACAACATCAGAAAGAGAAGTTATGTCTTACCATAACGTTCCGTCTGTGTTGTAGGTCTTTGTTCATTCATTACTTCCTGCCCTCCTCCTGGATTGGACTCCTGGTGGACTTTAGCAACTCTTGGTTAGGGTATTTGCTCAACCAGAGCCTCCTACTATATTTTCTATTATATGTTTTATCTAAGGGCAGGCAAACTTGATCTGAAGTAACTAGGAAAGGGGCATTATGGGTAGGTCTTAGCAGAGAGTTTTTGACTGGCGCGAGCTTTGAAATGGCTGTATCTGTTCCGAGGATGGAGCCGAAGTCCTGTTTGTAATGAATGAATAAAGATCTACAACACAGATGGAACGTTATGGTAAGACAACTTTTTCTTGAGCAGTCTCCTGTTCAGACAGCCTTTTCTTCAATTCTACCTGTGATTTTTGCCGTTTTATCAGCTGAACGCCCAACTTCTATTCTTTCCAGCTTTGCTTTTTTTTTCTTCTCAATGAAGGAAGCCATTTCTTGTAACAAAACTGGGGCTTGAACTGCTTTTGCTGAACAGCTGCAGTATTCATCATGTTTTTTCTTCACCTTTTCTGATTTATTTTCTTTCAGTCTCTCGAGTGTGTTTTTTTTTTTTTTTTTGCTGGCATCCAGGCTGTGTACTTACTAGCCAGTAACTGAATTTCACTAAAACTATCACAGTTGCTGTCCTTCTTATCAGTTTATTTCCTTCCCAGTTGGATAACTGAATGTGCAGCCATCTTGGCAAGCTTTGACTAGCCTCTCTTCCTGCAGTAGTACAGTAGAACTAAGAAAATAACACCACAGCATCAAAAACTATTGCCAAGGCCATAACGTTCATTAAACGTGCAGCTTAAATTTTCAATAAAGTGCTTCATCACTATACTATTTAATGAAAATTAAGACTGCAAAATTCTATTATAGTTCAGCTGTTAGTATGCATGATGCCCGTATGTCTGCATATACACGTCTCATTTGTTTCTTAACGTAGCAGGAACATTTCAGTAATTGCCCTGTAATCTTTAATTGCAGGTGAGAATGCATTCTCCTTCAAATTCAACCTTGTGTTTTCTTTTCTTCTACTGTATGGTTAGTTGCCAGAAACCAGTCTCTCAGCGTTAATGCAACTTTACTTCCTTGTCTTGGAATGAATCAAAAGGAAAGGAAAGCCCACCCAGCTTTCCCTATCCCTCAACGTTATCCTTCCTGTAGTTTGACAGGAGAATATCACTAACTGCATGACTTCTGTAGATGCAGGGAAGTCCCCCCCCCCGGTAAGGTGTTACCCTCTTATTTAGGCAGTCTTCATTCTTGCTGATCAGCAGCTGTTGCAATAAAAAATGTGTATAGTATGGTGGAACCTTTTCCTCAACCTTTTGTTGCACAGAAGAGAAACGGCCTCCATGCACATAGTTGCCTTTTTTTTTTTTTTTATTTTTAGCTAATCTTTTGTTGATGTGACTATATTTTCCTGTAACTGCAGCATCTCTGTAGACCGTGTTTAAGTCTTCAGCCAGTGAATAACTACTAATTGGTCAAGTTCAAAAAAATGTCGAATTTGTCCACAGTGTAATTTAGTGGAGAAGTATGGAAGAGGGAAATGAAAGTAAGGTATGTATGCATGCCACATTTGTTAACCGGATTAGTCCAACTGAGTTTGCAGCAAATATAAGTAAAGATAAAGTGACAATATACAAATATTAAGTAATCACAATACAGAATAATTGTAAAAAGAAAAAATGATTAGCTATTTGCATTGCATTGATAGTAAGCAACCCATTTTCAATGGAGACCCCAAGAGGAAAGAGCCCCAGCAAACATAAGCAAAGGTAAACATACAGGACAAAAACTATTAAAAATAATGCAAATACGAAATTAATTATTAAAAGAAAAACAAAAGAAAACTTATGAACATTAAGGGTTGCACTAATAGCAGTGGTCTAGAATGTACTACATATGAGAGTAAAAACAAAAAGATAATCGTTCAAGAGAAGGACTATGTATAGACATTGCTAGGAAGTGGTGGGGGTAAATAGTGTGGAGAATGGGAGGGGAGAGAAAGGAGGGGGCTGTAGTAGTAATAGTAGTAGTATTAGAATCTTCACCTGTTGGGTTTGGAGCCGATCCTCAGGTCAGACTCTACTGTTACTTTAGCTCATGGCCACCAAAAAGCTCTCGCTCCTTCCTTACCTACAGTGCACCAACTCCTAACAGATCCCAGATCTCGTTTGCAGTTTCACAATTAAACGTGGTTGCCTTCCGATGTTCATCGTGTTTCACTGTTGCAGTCATAACTGTAGGGTGCTCCTGCCGGCAGCCAGCCCGAGGTCGGCCAGAATCCCAAAGTCTGGGTCCGGCGTCGGCTGTACAGGCCAGTACCCTGACGTCAGTACGCTCTGGTACATAGCCCTCAGCCGACGCCATCTTCTCCAGTCTTTCTTGCCGTGCGGTGGAAAGCAGCTCGCAAGTCGTTGGTTGGCGATTTTCGTACAGCGTTTTTTTGGTGTTGTCGGTCCGAAGTTCTTACTTCTCTTCTCAAAGCTAAGTACCCCGTTGGGGAATCTTTTTCTTGTTCCTCCGATGTCAGAAAAAGTTAATAATTGTATTACGTGTGGGGAAACAAATACCTCATAGAGATTTTCACTCTTACTGTCTACCTTGCTTAGGCCCTGACCACGACGTTTCTTGTTGTCGGTTCTGTGCCAGGTTTAATTCTCGTACTATCAAACGCAGGTACGACTGGGCTTTGAATTATTTTGGCAGACGCTTCAATTACAGAATGTCGTCTGACACTACCGGAATTCAAAAGAAGCGCAAAGACAAGGACAGGCCTCCGAGGTCCAAACAGGACTCGTTGCAGCTGGAGTCGGCATCCGGTTCGGCTGTCGTCAGTGAGGCGCTTTTGCAGCCCCTGTCGTCAGCCGCCACTTCTGAACCAATGGCCGATACGGACTCCCATGGGGAGCCATCAAGGCCTTCTATTTTATCTGCTGCAGGACCTTCGGACGTCGCTCCCTCGGATGAGTCCAGAACCGCTGTGCAGGTACCGGCTTCTGAGGGGGTATTCAGGCCTACTCACATCACTATTTCAAAGGCAAAGTCAAAGACTCCTGTTAAGTCTAAAGCTCCTGCTCAAGCTTCTTCTGAATCTACTCCCAGGACACAGAAGCAATTGTTACGGATGGCTGAAGATTTGCTTTCTATGATTAGGGGTTCTCACCCCCCCCCCCCGAGAAAAGGCCTCGACAGGATGTTCCTATGGATTCCTCTGACCAGGCTTCTATATCTTCTGTCTCTTCCTCTGATCAGGAATATTCTTTTCCTCCTTATGATGATTCGGATGCTGAGGACTCCTTGCCCTCTGCCTCTCCGCCTGAAGATTTCTCTTTTGGGGAAACCTTATATGAGATGAGGGAACATTTTCATTGGGAAGGTCAGGATTATTCTGCTTCCAAGAAGAGGCTTAGAGAATTCCTTCTTCCTCAACATAGGCCTTTAGCTATCCCTCCTATTCTTGACATTGTGGATGATGCCTTTTCCGAGGCTAATTTGAATCCTGATTCCATGCCTCCTGCTCCCTCTAAGCCTGATAGGTTTTATAGGGTTCCTGAGTCTCATTTGTTCTTATTTAAGAATCCTTCTGCAGATCCTGAAACTATATCTCAGGGCTCTAAGGCTGCTAAAGTTGCTACTTCTAAGAATCCTATTCCCTCTGAGAAGGATTCTCGTGCCTTAGACAGGTGGGGCAAAAAGGTATACACTTCTGCTACCCTTTCTGTTAGGGCTTTAAATTGCCAATTTCATATGTTTAAGTATCAGCAATTTCTTTTGTCTGTTTTAAAGCAAAAGCTTGCTTCCCTTCCTGCATGTGCTGAAGATAAGGAACTACAGGATGTCTTGCATGCAACTGAACAACTGAACAAACATAGCTTGCATTGTGGTTTTGATGCTTTGGATGCTTCTTGCAGGGCCGCAGCCTCTGGTACTGTTATCAGGAGACATGCTTGGCTTCGTGAACAAAGTTTACCTGAACAGGTTAAGGCTAAATTGTTAGATGCCCCTGTTCAGCATGATGTTCTTTTTGGATCCAAGGCTGAGGAGGTTATTAAAAAGATGGAAGAAAAGGCAAAATCTATGCAAACTGTGAAAGATTTCTTGCAAGTTCAGCCTCCTAGATTTTCCAGGAATTGGCCCTCCAAAAATTGGTCCTTTCCCACGTCTGACAGGCCTCAAAGGGGAAGATATAGACGCTCCAGAGGTCGTGGCCAAGCTCAGGCCTCCTACAGATCGAGACAATGGACTGCTTCTTCGCCTAGAAGGGGAGAAGACAGATCCCAATCTCAAAGAAAGCAAACTCAATGACTCTCTAGGTTGGGCTACAGGACCTCTTTACCTGGATGCCTCTCTCGGAGGAAAACTTTCTCTTTTTTATAGAAATTGGACTCATATTACCCAGGACAAATGGGTATTGGACGTGATTTTAAAAATGCTACAACTTCCACTTTCATACCTTGCCAAGAGCTTTTGGTTGGCCAGATCTGCCAAAACATTAATGGTCAGAGGCCTTAAATCAAGTGGATGCTCTTCTGGCCATGAGAGCCATAGAGCCTGTTCCACTCTGAGATGGGAAAAGGGTTTTATTCGAGACTGTTTCTGGTTCTGAGAAAACAAAGCTCATAGAGACCTATTCTGGACCTTTCTGTGTTAAACACCTTTTTGGAAATTCCAAAATTCAAGATGCTTACTCTGCAGCAGCTGATTCCAATGCTCTCTCAGGACGCCTGGATGGTGACATTGGACCTAAAGGAAGCTTATTTACACATTCCCATCAGGCAGGAACGCAGGAAATTCCTCCGGTTCAAGGCAGGTTCGAGACGCTATCAATTCTCTGTACTGCCCTTTGGTTTATCTACTGCGCCCAGAGTCTTTACCAAGTGCCTGGCACCAGTAGTGGCTTATTGCAGACTCCAGGGGATTCAGATTTACCCTTATTTGGACGACTGCCTTATTCAGGCAGACAGCAAGGATCTGTTACTTCAACATCTAGATTTTGTTCAACGTCTTCTCCTGTTGGGATTTTCAGTGAACACAAAAAAGTCACATCTGATCCCTTCTCAACAAATGGTATTCCTGGGAGCCCTTTTAAACACTACCTTACAAAGGGCTTTCCTCACTACAGAAAAACAAATACAGCTGGCTTCAATTTTCAAGACTTTGGCAACTCTACCTTAGCTCACTGCAAGGAAATTCCTGCAGGCTCTGGGCTACATGGCTTCCTGCATTCTGTTGATTCCAAATGCAAGGCTTCATATGAGAAAGCTTCAATGGTATCTGAAAAGTGTGTGGTCGCAGCGTTACCACGATCTGGACACTCTAATTCCTCTGGATCCCCTGCCTCCAAAAGGAGTTCCTTTGGTGGTCCAGGGTGTGTGCTTTAAACGAAGGAAAGCCTTTCCGTCTTCCTCAACCTTCTCAAATCATAACCACGGACGCCTCGGATTATGCTTGGGGAGCACATTTTGTAGGCAATTGCCAGCAGGGAACCTGGACAAAGGATCATCTTCACTGGCACATCAATCTGAAGGAAATGTTGGCAGTGCAAAATGCTCTTCTAGCCTTCAAGCACCTTTTGCATCCAGGGCCTCTTTTGATTTGCACAGACAACACCACAGTCATGTGGTACATAAACAAGCAGGGGGGCTCTCATTACCCCCTTTGCAGACTAGCTATGGCTTTATGGGACACAGCTCTAAATCTGAATCTACATCTCCAGGCCCAATTCATACCAGGAGAACAGAATCTCTTAGCAGACAGCCTGAGCAGGAACATTGTGGATCCTCACGAATGGATGCTAGACACCAACTTATTCAACAGGATTACTGCAGTTTGGGGATGCCCCCAGATAGATCTGTTTGCATCCCATCTCAATCATCAGCTGCCTCACTTTTGCACCAGGTCATTCCACAAAACAGCTTGGAAAGTGGATGCCCTGTCCTTCAGCTGGAAAAACCTTTCGGGTTATGCCTTCCCTCCTCTTCCTCTACTTCCTCGGATATTACTGAAGATAAAACGGGACAAGCCCAAGTTCCTCATCTTGATTGCTCCGAATTGGCCTCGACAGTTTTGGTATCCAACTTTAAGGCACCTGTTCTTGGAGCCTCCTTGGATTCTCCCTCTGAACCCTTCTCTTCTGTCCCAGCATCAGGGTCAGTTGCTACATTCCAATCTCAAGAGACTCTGCCTGGCAGCTTGGCTCTTCAAAGGAATTTGATTTCTTCTAGTCTTCCCAAACAAGTTTTGGATGTTCTTTTGGAAGCTAGACGGCCTAGCACTAGGAAATCCTATGCCTCTAAATGGAAGAGATTTTGCATTTGGATGCAGGGCCGAGGTTTGGACCCTCTGGTACCTGATCTCTCTTCTATTTTGCTTTACCTTTCGGATCTTTTGTCTGATGGTCTGTCTTTTTCTTCCATTAAGATTCATGCTTCTGCTATTTCTGCTCATTTCAATACTGATCCCCCTGTTTTTTCTCATCCTTTGGTGAGACAATTCTTGAGAGGGGCTAAGAATTTAAGGCCTCCCAGGACCCCTCCTGTTCCTGCTTGGGATCTTAATTATGTTTTAGAAAAACTTACTTTGCCTCCTTTTGAGCCTTGCTGCTTCTTCAGATATTAAGTTTTTATCTTGGAAGACAGTTCTTTTGTTAGCTTTGACTTCTGCCAGAAGGGTCTCAGAGTTGCAAGCTCTCATGGCTGTGGAACCATTCCTTATTTTCCACCAGGGCAGAGTATCCTTGAGGACCAATCCTACTTTCATGCCTAAGGTGATTTCGAAAGTGGCTTTAAATCAAACAATTCACCTTCCTACCTTCTTTCCTAATCCTCAGAATAAAGGGGAAAGGATTTTGCATTCCTTGGACGTGCACAGACAGTTACGATTTTATTTCGACAAGACTAAAGAGTTCAGAAAATCTAACCAATTGTTTGTTTCTTTTGCTTCCAGTTCTCTTGGTAAGGCTATTTCCAAACAAACTGTTTCCAAATGGATTTCTTATGGAATAAGATTTTGTTACACTCATCATGGGAAACGGTTTCCAGGTACTGTGAGAAGTCATTCTACTAGAGCAGCTGTTACTTCTACAGCTTTTCTCAGGGGAGTTCCTACCAAGGATATTTTGGAAGCTGCCACTTGGAGTTCTGTGAGTACTTTTTCCAAGCATTACAATCTCCCTTTGTATTCTAAGACCAGGGCAGGCTTTGCCTCTGCTGTTTTGCAGGGTCTTCTTGCTGCCCCTTCTTCTGTCTAAACCTCCCCCATTTTTTCCACTGCTTTGGGATTCCACCCTACAGTTATGACTGCAACAGTGAAACATGATGAACATAGTACAGTTGTGTACACCTACCATAAATGTAGATGTTCGAGCGTCTTCACTGTTGCAGTCGGTGTTTCCCTCCCTCCTATCCCCTCTTTTTCTCTCCTTTGTGGTGTATTTGTGTTTCCTTGGTGGATTCATTTTGTTTTGATTTATTGGGGGACTTCTGACATCTAGGGCAAGAAAGGCTGGAGAAGATGGCGTCGGCTGAGGGCTATGTACCAGAGCGTACTGGCATCAGGGTACTGGCCTGTACAGCCGACGCTGGACCCAGACCTTGGGATTCTGGCTGACCTCGGGCTGCCTGCCGGCAGGAGCACCCTACAGTTATGACTGCAACAGTGAAGACACTCTAACATCTACATTTATGGTAGGTGTACACAACTGTACTTTCTCAAGCAATTTGATAAAATGAGAATTTTTTTCAGTTTTCTATTTGTCTAGAATAGTTTATCCTGATGTTCTTTGTGTTTCACTGTTGCAATCATTACATTTGGGGTAATCTGCTGGCAGGGTTGCCCTCAGTCGGCCTGATTAACAAAGTCTTGGGTCCTGCGTCGGTTGCTGTCCCTTTTTCCATGATGTCTGGTCCCCAGGGGTATTAAACATGCTGCCGACACCATTACATCTGTCTTTCTTGCCACACGGTGCCTGAAGCAGAAGCAGTTTGCAAGTGCCAGTCAGCAGACTCTTGAAGTTTTCATTTTAGAGTTTCAGAACCGAAGTCTTCAACTAAAAGCTTAGTACCGTGTTGGGGAAACTTTTTCTTGCTCCTTACCGATGTCAGTAAAAGTTAATTGTATTACTTGTGGGAAGCAAATACCTCATAAGGATTTTCATTTGTACTGTATTCCTTGCCTAGGCCCTGACCACAATGTGCCTTGCTGTCGGTTTTTGTGCTAAATTTAATCAACTCACTATTAAACGTCTGTATATTTTTGCTTCTAAATATTTTGGCTCGAGATATAACTATCCAGAAATGTAGTCTGTTAACAATCCGACTACCGGAATACCTAAAAAACGCAAAGAAAAACGCAGACCGCCGAGGTCCAAAACGGACGACGAAGCTTCTAAGCCAGTCACCGGTACTCGGTGAGGTGCTTTCGCAGCCCCTGATACACACTACTTTTGATTCACAGGCCTCTGCTGAGACCCATTTGGAGTCCGGTATGCCACGAGATACTTTAAGTATTGATTCCGCGGATGTCTCTACCTTAGATGGGTCCGTAGCCGCTGAGCAGGCACCGGCTTCTGAGGGTGTTTTCAGGCCTAAAGATTTGTATATTAAACAGACGCCATCTTCAAAACTAAGGCTGAAATCTACTTCTATGTCTAAAAAAACGACGCTTGGGCCATGTGTACAGGCCCTAATGCCTATAAAAACAAATTATCAGAATGGCTGAGGATTTAATTACCTTGATCAGGGGTACTCATCCCTCTCCTGCTAAGAGGCCTAGTCAAGGTACTGACTTTGAATCTTCAGATCAGGTTTCTATTTCTTCTGATTCCTCTTCTGATCAGGAATTATCTATTGCCACTTATGAGGACTCTGATGCAGAAGATTCCATCCCTTCTGCTTCTCCTCCTGAGGGATTTTCTTTTGGAGAAACTTTGCATACCTGAAGGGAACACTTTCACTGGGAGAGTCAGGAATTCTCAGAATCTGAAGAGACTCTGGGATTTCCTCCTTCTTCCTCAGCGTAGGCCTTTGGCTATACTTCCTGTTCTAGACATTGTTGATGATGATTTCTCAGAATCCAGTATGACTCCTGATTCCATGCCTCCGGCTCCTGGTAAGCCAGACAGATATTACAGGGTTCCTGACTCCCACAAATTCCTCTTTGAAAAACCCTACTGCTGACCCTGAAACCATTTCTCAGGGTCCCAAGGGTGTTAAGGCTTCTGCTGCTAAAAATCCTACCCCTTCTGATAGAGATTCCAGGGTGCTGAATGGATGGGATAAGAAGGTTTACACTTCTGCAACCTTGGCAATCAGGGCTTTAAACTGTCAATTCCATATGCTTAAATATCAACAGCATGTCATGGGTTTACTTAAGCAGAAAATAATGTTGATTTCTGACTGTGTGGAAAATAGAGTTGCAGGATTTATTGCATTCAGTTGAGCAAGTTGGAAAACATACTTTGCAGTGTGATTTTGATTAATTGGAGGCCTCTTGCAGGGCTGCTGTAACTGGATCTGTGATGAGAAGGCATGCTTGTCTCAAGGAGCAAAATATGCCTGACCATGTTAAAGCAAAATTGTTGGATGCTCCTTTACAACAGTCTATTTGGTAATAAGGCAGAAGTAGTTTTGAAAAAAGATGGAAGATGAAGCTAAATCTATGCAAACTGTAAAAGATTTCCTACAAGTGCAGCCACCTAGGTTCAGTAGGCAGTGGCCTACTAAGAACTGGTCCTTTCCAGTACCCATCAGAGACGCTCAGGTCAAACCCAGACATTCCAAAGGCTCCAGGTTTCAGTCACAAGGAACTTCTAGAATAAAGCAACGTGGTGCCTCCACCTCCAAATCTGGAAGTAACAAGCCACCTTCCTATGGTAAACAGTCTTAATGACTTTCCACTGCAATCACCAAGCACCTATCTTTTGGCTGCCCCTTTGGGGGGAAAACTGGCACTTCATGCACGAAACTGGCAATTGATTACCCAGGACAAGTGGGTTTTAAATATAGTATCCCATGGATACAGATTTCATTTCCACACATTGCCAATCCCAAACGGATGGCCAGATCTGCCTCCAAATCAGTGGGCAGAGACCCAGAAACAAGTTGTCCCTCATGAACATGGGGGCTATTCAACCAGTACCAGAAAAGGAAAAGGGACAAGGTTTTTATTAAAGACTTTTCCTGCTACCCAGAAAAGACAAATCATGGCGTCCAATTCTAGACTTACCATTCTAAATACATTTCTGGACATTCCAAAATTCAAGATGCTGACTCTACAACAGTTACTACCTATTCTAGGCAAGGATGCCTGGTTGGAAACTCTAGGACTTAAGAGGCTTACCTGCATATCCCAATCTGGGAATCTTGCAGAAGATACCTCCGCTTCAGAGCAGGCTACTTGCATTACCAGTTCTCTGCACTGCCCTTTGGCTTATCTACTGTGCCCAGGGTCTTCAGAAAGTGCCTGGCTCCAGTAATTGCATTTTGCAGGCAAAGAAATATTCAAATATATCCATACCTGGACGATTTTCTAATTCAGGCAGAAAACAAGGACATTCTTCTAAAGCATCTGGCGTTTGTAAAAAAAAAAAAAAAAAAAAAGGTTTTAACTTGTCTAGGGTACACCATAAACGAAAAGAAATCACAACTGGTACCCTCTCAAAAATTACATTCCTGGGTGCAAGTATGAATACAACTGCCCAGATTCCTTACCTTACGCCAGAAAAGCAAATTCATTTGGTAACTTACTTCAAACAGGTGGCCACAAAAACCCTGCTATCTGCAAGACAAATTCTGCAAGCTTAGGGGTTCATTGCCTCCTGCATTCTTCTAATTCCATATGCGCGACTGCATATGAGTAAACTTCAGTGATACTTAAAAAGTTTATGGAGTCAACATTGTCACAGCCCGGAAACAATGATTCCTATCATACCTTGCCTGTAACAAGAGTTCCTATGGTGGGCAGAGGCCTGCCACCAAAACAAGGGACTGCCATTTACTCCACCCCCTGCCACCCAAACCCTAACTACAGACGTGTTAGTCTATGCTTGAGGGTGGGGGGGGCTCATCTGGCAGGGAAGTGTATTCAGGGCAAATGGAGCCCAAATCAAATGCACTTTCTTGTCAATCCGAAAGAGATGCTAGCTGTACAGAATGCATTGACAGCCTTCAAGGACTACCTTCATTCAGGACAGTTAATAAGGACAGACAACACCACAGTTATGTGGTACATAAACAAGCAGGGAGGTACACACTTCTACCCACTTTGCAGACTAGCCATGGCATTGTGCAACACGGCCTTGACCTACCAAATACAACTAGAAGCTCAATTCCTGCCAGGAAAGCTGAGTACTCTGGCAGGTGAACTAAGCAGAAATCTCATGGACCCACACGAATGGAAACTGGAACCACGGATTTTCAGCATGTTGACACGCAAATGGGGGAGTCCAGACATAGTTCTGTTGCGAGGGAAAAAGATCTATCAGTTGGACAAATTCTGCACAAAAACTCATCACAAAAAAGCCTGGAAAATGGATGCTGTATCTGTCTATGCTTTCCCCCCTCTGCCTCTGCTCTCCAAATTTTTACTAAGTCAAACAGGACAAACCAAAAATTATTCTGATTGCTCCACACTGGCCTCGCCAACAGTGGTACCCACTTCTGCACAGTGTCACACCTTCCACCGTGGCACCTGCCTCAGACACCTTACTTATTGTCTCCGTAGAACAGACAAATGCACACTCCGCTCCAAACTTTGAATCTTGCGGTGTGGCTAATCACCTGAATTCACCTTTAGTATCCCTCAGCAAACTTGTGATGGATGTCATTTTGGAGGCAAGAAGGCCTAGTACTAGAAAATCTTATGCTGACAAATGGAAAAAATTCTGTACAAATGGAAAAAATTCTGTGCTTGGAACCAATCACAAGGAATAAGCACAGCAGTGTCCAATATTTCTCAGATTTTAGAATACTTAACTGAGATGCTTCACAAGGGCCTGTCCTTTTCTTCCATAAGAATCCATGCCTCAGCCATTTTAGCTCATTACAACACAGAACCTCCCCTCTTCTCTCATCCTCTGATAAAGCAGTATCTCGGAGGGGCCAAAAACTTAAGACCACCCAGGAGAGCTCTGACCCCTGCCTGGGACCTCAATTTTGTATTGGAAAAACTCACTGTCCCTCCTTTTGAGCCAGCTGCTACTGCAGACTTAAAATTTCTCTCCTGGAAAACGGCTTTCCTGTTAGCAGTCACTTCAGCTAGAAGGATTTCTGAATTACAGGCTCTTATGTCAGTGGAGCCTTTCATTATTTTTCATGCGGACAGGGTGTCTCTCAGGACCAATCCATCCTTCATGCCTAAGTTGGTATCCAGTGTGGCTCTTAATCAGACCATTCATTTGCCAACTTTCTTTCCCAATCCACAGAACAAGGGGGAGCGGATTCTGCATTTATTGGATGTACACAAGCAACTTAGATTTTACTTAAACAGGACAAAATTTCTTAAGAAAATCTGAACAAATACTGGTGGCATTTGCTGCAGGAGCAGAGGGAAAGGCTACTTCAAAATAGACCCATTTCCAAATGGATAAGCCATTGTATTTGTTTCTGCTATATGCACCATGATAAAACTATCCCCCAGGGGATCAGTATTTATCCCACCAGGGCTGCATCTACTTCTACAACCTTTCTCAGAGGTGTTCCTACCAGAGACATTCTAGAAGCTGCTACCTGGAGCTCAGTTCATACGTTCACCAAACAATACCATTTACCTTTCTTCTCTAAATCCAGAGCTGGCTTTGCCACTGCCGTCCTGCAGGGACTTATAGCTGGTCCTAATGCTGTATAAATCCATCCTCCCAACCATAGCTTTGGGGAATCTACCCAAATGTAATGACTGCAACAGTGAAACACGAAGAACATAGTACAGTTGTGTACACTTACCGTAAATGTAGATGTTAGTGTGTTCACTATTGAAGTCCTGGTTACCCTCCCTCCAGCCCCCTGTTTTTCTCTTAGTATACCTGTATTTTCTTTACTATGCTTAAAAGTCTTTTTGGTGTATTTGCTTTTGCTTCAAGGTATATTTTGTGTTTTTTAATTTTATTTATATATATATATATATATATATATATATATATATATATATATATATATATATATATATATATATATATATATATGGATCACCTTTATATCCCAGAAATCGCGTTTCGCCGACGCACTAATCACCGACAACAAAAAAAACGCCGACAACGCAAAACACCGAAAACCATTACAGCAACACACTACACGTAAACAACACAGTACACTACATAACATATGCACTATCCCTAACCCAAACCCTAACCCTAAGGTCCGACACTACCGCACACTTACCCTACCTGCACCCTAACCCTAACTCACTTACCCACCCGTAACCCCAAGATCCGACACTACCGCACACTCACCCTACCTGCACCCTAACTCACTTAACCCACCCCTAAACCCACAGTCCCTCACTATCGCACACACACCCTACCTGCACCCTAACCCTAACTCACTTAACCCACCCCTAAACCCACAGTCCCTCACTATCGCATACTTACCTGTCCGCTCCCTAACACTAAATCCCTCACTCGATCGCACACTTACCGAGTCCGTCGGGTTCTCACCTTGTCGGTCATCTGCGTTGTCGGTGTTTTCGTCCCGTCTGATTCCGTGTTGGCGAAACGCGTTGTCGGGCATCTAAAGGTGACCCATATACATACATATATATATATATATATATATATATATATATATATATATATATATATATCCCCATTTGGGGGGCGTCTGACATCTGGGGCAAGAAAAAGTGATGTAATGGCCTCTGCTGCATGTTTTATACCCCTGACGACCTGACGTCATGGAAGAAGGGACAGCAACCGAAGCAGGACCCAAGACTTTGTTAATCAGGCCGACTGAGGACAACCTGCCAGCAGATTACCCCAAATGTAATAACTGAAACAGTGAATACACTCTTAACATCTACATTTATGGTAAGTGTACATAACTGTACTTTCCATGCCATGTAATTGCTTCCTATTGTGGGGGCTCCTGACATCTGGGGCAAGAAAAAAATGATGTAATGGCATTGGCTGCATGTTTTATACCCCCTGACGACCTGACATCATGGAAGAAGCAACAGCGTCTGATGCAGAAATCCCTAGACTCTGGTATTCAGGCCGACTGAGGGGGCTACCTGCAGGCCGATGACCCAAATGTGATGACTGCAACAAGTGAATACACTCTCGAACGTATGGTAAGTATTCACAACTCTACTTTTAGGTTTCATGGTAACACTAGATTTAGAAGATGCTTATCGCATCCCTGTTCTTAAAGATTTCAGGTGTTAAGGTTTTTTGTGTATGGATATCCTTGTCAGATGTCCAAAGTTAACAATTGTTTAACCTGTGGAAACAAATACCTCATAAAGATTTCCCACTTACTTGCTGTCTTTGTTTAGGCCCAGCCATACGGCAGTAGCAGCTGTTCTGGCCTGTTTTCTTTTTCAACCGACTTAACGCTTTTGGTCACGGGCAGTTTTTTTTTTTTTTTTTCGGTGATTTATTTTACCGCCGGATCTCCGCCTCCGCCTGCTATCCACCCAATCTTAAAAAAACGAAGACGGTTTTCGCGAATCAGCGCCCGACAACAACGGCTAAAACCACGGGAAAGCAAACAGAAAATTCGGCGGTTAAACGGCCGAAACCGAGAAAACTGCTCAAAGGCCAGCTGAACCGCTGCTCTAATTCTTAAAACCCTATCCCTTCTGAAAGGGAAGCAAAAGGTCAGATGAGAGATGGTAAAAAGTCTACGCTACTTCCTACTCTCTCTCTCAGAAACTTCAGTTAACTAAAAACTAAACTACTGATAAATCTCTTGACATCAATCTAAAAGAAATGCTGGCAGATAAAACTGGCAATCAAAAGTTCAAGCCATTCAGAGGAAGGGCCAGTTGATGAGAAGTACAACACCACACACATGTGGACCATCTCAAAGAAATGGGGTTGATGACAACAGACAACCGGCATCACCCTCTCAATCACCAGCTCAAAAAATTCTGCACGGGACATTTCACCACCACCTATGAAAGTGGACTCCCTCTCCTTCACCTTCAAAGGCCCACAACAGGCAGCATTCACCTCTTCCTCCCTTGATACACAAAGGAAGGACTACTAAAAATCAAAGAGGAACCGCAATGATACCCACTGATAGCAAAAAACTGGCCACATCTTCGACTGGTACCCACTACTGAAGAGCATGTCACTGAAGATGCCTGTGTATACACCTCTCCTTTGATATAAACCAGGCAATCCACCTACCTACCTTCTTCCCAACCCACAAAAACAGAGGGAAAGAATACTGCATACCTTGATGTACATAGCTACTTTCTCTGCCTTGCCCTTTGGGAACATTCTTGTTGCAGTAGATAGACCAAAGTGTCTAATTTCAGATGTTCTTCGTGTTTCACTGTTGCAGTCATTACACTAGGGTTATCCTGCTGGCAGGCTACCCTCATTCGGCCTGAATTCCATAGTCTAGGTCCGGTGTCGGTTGCTGTCACCTCTTCCCTGACGTCAGTGCGCCAGAGGTATAAAAGATGCAGCCGACGCCATTTTCTTCAATCTTGCCACGCGGTGCCCGAAGCATAAGCAGTTCGCAAGTGCCAGTGGGCCGACTCCTGAGATTTTCGTGTTCGAATTTCAGATCCGAAGTCTTCATTAAAAGCTATGTACCCTGTTGGGGCAAATTTTTTTCTTGCTCCAGACCGATGTCAGAAAGTTAATTGCATTTCTTGTGGGAAACAAATACCTCATAAGGACTTTCATTCTTACTGTATTCCTTGTCTACGCCCTGACCACGACTTTGCTAGTTGTCGGTTTTGTGCTAGATTTAACCAAAGCACTATTAAGCGTCTGTACGATTTTGTATTGCACTATTTGGCAGAAGATTTAATTATACGATGTCGTCGGACAGCCATCCGACTACTGGAATTCACAAACACAAAGAAAAAGGACAGGCGTCTGAGGTCCAAAACTGACGAGGCTTCTTCTAAGCCAGAAGCCGGTTCTCAGTGAGGCACCTTCACAGCCCCAACGCCCGCTACTTTAGACCCGCAGGCCACTACCGACTCCCACGTGGAGTTGCCTAGGCTGCTGGAGGCTCAAGATATTGGACCTTAGGAGACTATTCCCTCAGATGGGTCCGGAGCCGCTGAGCAGGCATCGGCTTCTGAGGGTGTTTTCAGACCAACTCAATTATAAATTAAAACAACTTAAGCTTCAAAGGGAAAGACTAACGCACCCTTAAAGACAAAGAAACAAGTATAACAGCCTCATGGACAGGCCTCCATGCCCAAAAAACAGATGCTCAAAATGGCCGAAGACTTAATTACTTTGATCAGGGGTTCCCATCCCCCACCTGATAAAAGGCTTGGGCAAGAGACAGAATATTCAGGTCAGGTTTCCATTTCATCTGATTCCTCTTCTGATCAGAAATACTCTCTACCTCCCTATGAGGATTCTGATGCTGCAGAATCTATCCCTTCAGCCTCTCCTCCTGTGGATTATTCTTTTGGGGAAACCTTGCATACCATGAGGGAGCATTTCCACTGGGAAAGCCAAGATTTTTCAGAATCTAAGAAAAGGCTCTGAGACTTCCTTTTACTACCACAGCACAGACCCCTAGCTATTCCACCTGTTAGACATTGTTGATGATGTATTTTCAGAGTCCAGTCTGACCCCTGACTCCTTGCCTCCAACTCCGGTTAAGCCGGACAGGTACTACAGGGTTCCTGACTCTCATAAATTCCTTTTCAAAAACCCTGCTGCTGATCCAGAAACCATCTCTCAGGGTCCTAAAGGGGTCAAGGCTTCTTCTGCAAAAAACCCTACCCCCTCTGACAGGGATTCTAGGGCATTGGACAGATGGGGGAAAAAGATTTACACTTCCGCTACCTTGCCTATAAGGGCTTTAAATTGTCAGTTTCATATACTCTAATATCAGCAATATATTATGTCACTGCTTAAACAGAAAATGTTTTCAAATTCTGAATGTGCAGAAAACCAAGAAATGCAGGATTTATTGCATGCAGCTGAACAAGTTGGAAAGCATACTTTGCAATGTGGTTTTGATTCTTTGGAGGCCTCCTGCAGAGCTGCTGGGTTCTGTCATCAGGAGGCATGCTTGGTTAAAGGAACAAAGTCTGCCTGATCATGTCCAAGCAAAATTATTAGATGCCCCGTTACAGCATGATACTTTGTTTGGTGTTAAAGAAAATGGAGGACAAAGCTAAATCTATGCAAACGGTTAAGGATTTCTTACAGGTTCAGCCTCCCAAGATTTAGCAGACACTGGCCTACAAAGAATTGGTCCTTTCCAGTGTCAGACAGACCACAAAGGGGCAAATACAGACGCCCAAGAGGCAGATCCCAGCCCCAAGGTTCGTACAGGTCTAAACAGTGGGGTGCTTCTACCTCCAAAAGTAGAGAAGACAAATCACAGCCATACAGGAAACAGTCCCAATGACTTCCCCCTGCCTGCACCAAGCACTTATCTTCTGGCAGCACTCTTCTGGCAGCACCTTTAGGGGGAAAACGAGCACTTTTTTCTCAAAACTGGCACATAATAACTCAGGACAAATGGGTCCTAGACTTAGTGTCACAGGGCTACAAGTTTCACTTCCATACCCTGCCAAAACATCAATGGGCAGAGGCACAAAAGCAAGTCTCATCCCTCATGGACATAAGGGCCCTTCAAAAAGTACCAGAACAAGAGCAGGGACAAGGATTTTATTCAAGACTGTTCTTGGTACCAAGAAAACACAAGACCTGGAGACCAATACTGGACCTATCTATTCTAAATACATTTCTGGATATACCAAAATTCAAAATGTTGACTCTACAGCAACTTCTGCCCATGCTGGGCAAGAAGGCTTGGCTTGTGACTTTAGACCTAAAAGAGGCATACCTGCATGTCCCAATCAGACAAACATGCAGAAGATACCTCAGATTCAAAGCTGGCTCAATGCTTTACCAATTCTCTGCACTGCCCTTTGCGAAGATCCTGGGCGCAGCAGATAAGCCAAAGTGCCTGGCACCAGTAATTGCATTCTGCAGACAGAGTAATACAAATATATCCTTACTTGGTCAACTGCCTCATTCAAGCGGAGAACAAGGACATTCTGCTACAGCATCTGGCGTTTGTAAAGAGATTTCTGCCATGCCTAGGGTGCACAGTCAGCAAAAAGAAATTATAACTAGTACCCTCTTGAGATAATATTCAAGGGTGCAAGCTTACCTAAAACTGCCCAGATGGCTTATCTCATGCCAGACAAAGGCAACTGACTACCTATTTCAAACTGTTGGCAACAAAGGCCCAGTTATCTGCAAGAAAAATTCTGCAGGCTTTGGGCTTCATGGCATCCTGCATTCTACTAATTCCATATGCAAGACTGCATAAGAGGAAACTTCAATGGTACCTAAAAAGTGTTTGGACTCAACATTGCCACAGCCTGGAAACAATAGTTACTCTCATACCCTGCCTGCAACAGGAGTTTCGGTGGTGGGTGAAGGCCTGTCACCAAAACAAGGGACAGCCATTCACTCTACCCCCAGCCACACAGACATTAACAATGGATGCATCGGAGTATGCCTGGAGAGCCCACATGGCAGGAAGATGTATTTAAGGTACATGGTCCACAAACCAAATGCATCTACACATCAATCAAAAAGAGATGCTAGCTGTTCAGAATGCCCGGACAGCCTTCAAAGACCTACTTCATCCGGGACAACTACTGATGGACAGACAATACCACGGTCATGTGGTATATAAACAAGCAGGGAGGCACTCATTCTTACCCCCTTTGCAGACTAGCCATGACTTTGTGGGACACAGCATTGACTTACCAAGTACATCTGCAGTCACAATTCCTGCCAGGAAAGATAAATACTCTGGCAGACTAAGCAGAAACCTCATGGATCCCCACTAGTGGAAAATGGATCCACAAGTCTTCAGCATGGTAACAAGGAAATGGGGATGCCCGGACATCTATTTGCTTCACCTCACAACTGCCAGCTAAAGAGATTCTGCGCAAGGACTTATCACAGACAAGCATGGAAAGTGGATTCCCTGTCTTTCAGCTGGAAAAACGTAACGGTATATGCCCTTCCTCCTCTGCCTCTCCTCCCAAAGGTACTCCTAAAGGTTAGACAGGAGAAGCCAAAAATGATACTGATTGCCCCAGACTGGCCACACCAGTACTGGTATCCAATCCTAAGGAACTTGCCTCAATGCCCAGCCTGGACCTTACCTCAAGTGCCTCATCTACTGTCCCAGCAGAACAATCAGATCCTGCACAGCCAACTCAAGACCTTAAATCTGGCAGCATGGTGGATAATGTAGTCCTACAAAACACACCTCTCACTAAAGCGGTGATGGATGTCAATTTGGACGCCAGGAGGCCTAGTACTAGAAAATCCTATGATGGAAAATGGAAGAGATTGTGTGCTTGGAACCAGGCACAAGGAATTGACACAGCTGTACCAAATATTCCTCCGATTTTGCAATACTTGACAGATGCTGGACAAAGGCCTATCCTTTTCATCTATAAAAATTCATGCCTCTGCCATTTCGGCTCATTACAATACAGAACCACCAATCTTTTCTCATTCTTTATTAAGGCAGTACCTCAGAGGGGCCAAAAATGGAAAGCCTCCAAGGAGATCACCAATATCTGCATGGGACCTCCATTATGTCTTGGAAAAACTCACCCTGCCTCCTTTTGAGCCAGCCGCTACAGCTGATATAAAAGTTTTTATGTTGGAAAACAGCTCTGCTTCTTGAAGTAACTTCTGCAAGACGAGTCTCAGTTAAATGCACTCATGGCTGTGGAACCTTTTATCATTTTTTTTATCCAGACAGGGTTTCTAAGGACAAACCTGACATTTATGCCTAAGGTAGTGTCTAGTGTGGCCCTTAACCAAACTATTCATCTGCCTACCTTTTATCCAAACCCACAGAATAAGGGGGAGAGAGTCCTGCATTCTTTGGACATACACAGACAGCTACGCTTCTATTTGAACAGAACCAAAGCTTTCAGAAAGACAGGGCAACTACTAGTGGCATATGCTGCAGGATCACAAGGAAAGGCCATCTCAAAGCAGACTATTTCAAAGTGGATAGGCCACTGCATTAGTTTCTGCTATTCACAACATGGCAAGCCAGTACCGAAGGGCATTAGGCCACATTCAACCAGAGCAGCAGCCACTTCAGCAGCCTTTCTCAGAGGCGTACCAACCAAAGACATTTTAGAGGCTGCTACTTGGAGTTCAGTGCACACCTTCACAAAGCAGTATCACTTACCACTCTATTCTAAATCCAGGGCAGGCTTTGCCACTGCAGTTCTGCAGGGCCTAATGGCCGCTCCTAATGCTATTTAGCTCAGCCTCCCAACCATCGCTTTGTGATTCAACCCAACTGTAATGACTGCAGAAGTGAAACACGAAGAACATAGTACAGTTGTGTACACTTAACATAAATGCAGATGTTAGTGTATTCACTGTTGCAGTCCAGGTTACCCAGCCGCCAGCCCCCATTTCTTTGCTGGAACCTATCTGTACTTCTCTATTCTATACAACCTATGTGGTGTATTTGCTTGTAGATGAAGGCAAAATGTACAAATTGGTGCATGCATGTTTTATTGACATATTTTTAGCCTATCCTTTTGGGGGCACCTGACATCTGGGACAAGAAAAACTGAAGAAAATGGTGTCGTCTGCATCTTTATACTCCTGGCGCACTGACGTCAGGGAAGAGGCGACAGCAACCGACGCTGGGCCTAGACTTTGGAATTCAGGCCGACTGAGGGTAGCCTGCCAGCAGGATAACCCAAGTGTAATGACTGCAACAGTGAATACACTTTAACATCTACATTTATGATAAGTGTACACAACTGTACTTTCCTCAGAGGGGCCAAAAATTGGAGAGCTCCAACCCCAGCCTGGGACCTTAACTTTGTTTTGGAGAAACTCAATCTACCTCCTTTCGAGCCAGCTGCTATTTTTTCTTGGAATACGGCTTTCTTTTTAGCAATCACTTCAGCTAGAAGGGTGTCTGAATTACATGCCCTTATAGCAGTGGAGCCTTTCATTATCTTTCATGCGTACAGGGTGTCCCTCTGATCCAATCCATCCTTCATGCCCAAGGTGGTATTCAGTGTGGCTCTTAATCAGTCTATTCATTTGCCAACCTTCTTTCCCAATCCACAGAACAAAGGGGAATGGATACTGCATTCCTTAGATGTGCACAGACAACTTGGATTCTACTTGGACAGGACTAAACCTCAAAGGAAATCGGAACTGCTGGTGGCATTTGCTGCAGGGGCAGAGGGGAAGGCTATTTCAGAGCAAACCATTTCTAAATGGATAGGCCGTTGCATTCATTTCTTCTATAAGCACCATAGAAAACCTATTCCCCAGGGATTAGACCTCACTCCACCAGGGCTGCATCTACCTCTACAGCCTTTCTCAGAGGCGTCTCTACCAGAGACATCCTAGAAGCTGCTACCTGTAGTTCTGTACATGCTTTCACCAAGCATGATCATTTGCCAATTTACTCTAAATCCAGAGCTGGCTTTGCCACTGCAGTCTTGCAGGGCCTTATAGCTGGTCCTACTGCTATCTAAATTCTTTCTCCCAACCATAGTTTTGGGGATCTACCCAAATGTAATGACTGCAGTAGTGAAACACGAAGAACATTGTACAGTTGTGTACTTATCATAAATGTAGGTGTTAGTGTATTCACTTTTGCGGTCCTGGATGTTCGTGTTACCCTGCTGCAGTCATCACACTTGGGTTATCCTGCCATCAGGCAGTCCCGTAGTCGGCCCGAATTCCAAAGTCTTGGTCCGGCGTCTGTTGCTGTCGCTTCTTCCCTGACGTCAGTGCACCAGGGGTATATAAGAGGCCTCCGCCTTTTTCTCCAGTCTTTCTTGCCGTGCGGTGCCCGAAGCAGAAGCAGTTTGCGAATGCCGGTCGGCCGACACCTGAGATTTTCGATTTGAATTTCAGTCTGAAGTCTTCAATAAAGTCAAGTACCCCGTTGGGGAACATTTTCTTGCCTCAGTCCGATGTCAGAAAAAGTTAACAATTGTATTTCTTGTGGGAAACAAATACCTCATAAGGACTTCATTCCTATTGTATTCCTTGCCTAGGCCCAGACCACGACGTCACAGGTTATCGGTTTTGCACTAGGTTTAATAAATGAACTATCAAACGCCGTTTTGACTTCGCACGGCATTACTTTGCTAGGAAATTTAATTATATCATGCCGTTGGAGCAGCCGACTACCGCCATTCATAAAAAACGCAAGGATAAGGACAGGCAGCCTAGGAATAAGCCAGACCCCGAGGCCTCAGCTGGGTCTGTCGCCGGGTCTCCGATTTTCAGTGAGGTGCCTACGCAGCCCCTGACGACCGCAGAACTGGAACCCCAGACAGCTGTGGATTCCCAAGCGGAGTCTACTAGGCCGACGCAGCCATCTACCGACACCGGAACAGAACTAGACACCAGTGCAGTGGAAACACCTTTGGTTGCAGAAGGTGTCTTCAGACAGACTACACTCACCATTAAATCTTATGCTTAGCTTAAATATCCTTTAAAACCTAAGAAAACTGTTCATCAGTCTACAGTTGAAGGCCCCATGCCTAAGAAACATGCTTAAGATGGCTGAAGATTTGATTACCCTTATCAGGGGTTCCCATCCCCCTCCTGATAAAAGACCAAGACAAGAGGAGGATCCTCTGACCAGGTTTCTCTCTCCTCAGATTCTTCTGAGGAACAGGATTACACTTTTCCACCTTATGAGGATTCTGATGCTGAAGACTCTATTCCCTCAGCATCTCCCCCTGAAGACTACTCCTTTGGGGAAACTTTACATACCATGAGGGAACATTTCCACTGGGAAGGCCAGGATTACTCGGATTCTAAGAAAAGGCTCAGAGAGTTCCTTTTACTACCCCAGCACAGACTTCTTGCTATCCCTCCTGTTTTAGATATTGTGGATGATGTTTACTTGGAGTCTAGTTTAAATCCAGACTGTCTACCTCCTGCTCCAGCCAAACCAGACAGATACTACAAAGTACCTGACTCTCACAAATTCCTTTATCAAAGCCCTGTAGCTGACCCAGAAACAATTTCCCAGGGTCCTATGGGAACAAAAGCTTCTATGGCTAAAAATCCTGTGCCCTCTGAAAGGGATTCCAGAGCCCTAGATAAATGGGGAAAGAAAATGTACACCTCAGCAACTCTGGCTATGAGAGCATTAAATTTCCAGTTTCACATGTTGAAATATCAACAATTCCTGATGTCTCAGTTAAAACAAAAAATGAGCACACATTCAGAACAGCCCGAATTCAAGGAAATGCAGGATCTGTTGCATGCAGCTGCCCTCCCTGACCATGTTAAAGCAAAATTATTGGATGCACCTTTACAACAGGATGTATTATTTGGTGTCAAAGCAGAAGAGGTTTTAAAGAAAATGGAGGATAAGGCAAAGTCTATGCAAACGGTAAAGGGTTTTTTGCAGGTACAACCCCCTTGTTTCAGCAGAAATTGGCCAACAAAAAACTGGTCCTTTCCAGTTTCTGACAGACCACAGAGGGGCAAATACAGACGCCCAAGGGGCAGAGGCCAGTCACAGGGCCCTTACAGACCTCGCCAATGGGGTACTGCTACCCAGAAAGGAGGAGAAGAAGATAGGCCCCAAGCTAGCAGAAGACCAACACAATGACTCAGTCCTCAAACTACCAAGCAAATCTCTCCTGGCAACTCCCTTGGGAGGAAAACTAGCATTTTTTGCAGACAACTGGCACATCATCACAAAAGACAAATGGGTTCTAAACAGTCTCTCAAGGATACAGATTCCACTTTCATACCTTATCAAAACTAGTGCCCTCACAAAACGTATTCCTTGGTGCCAGCTTGAATACAACGGCCCAGATGGCTTATCTCATGCCAGACAAGCAGCGACAGCTGTTTCAATATTTCAAAATAATGGCAACAATGACCCAACTCCCTGCAAGAAAAATTCTGCAGGCCTTGGGATTCATGTCCTCTTGCATACTACTAATACCATTTGCAAAACTGCTTATGAGGAAATTACAATTGTACCTGAAATGTGTATGGACTCAGCACAGCCACAGCTTGGGAACAATGATACCACTCTTTTCCTGCCTTCAACAGGAGTTTCTATGGTGGACACAGGCATGTCACCTCAACAAGGGTCAGCCTTTCACCTTACCCACAGCCAGGCAAACTATGACAACAGATGCACCGGACTATGCCTGGGGAGCACACATGGCAGGGCAGTGCATTCAGGGCAAATGGACTACAGATCAGAGACACCTGCATATCAATCAAAAAGAAATGCTAGCAGTGCAGAATGCCCTAACAGCTTTCAAGGACCTTCTACACCCAGGACAGCTACTAATAAAGACTGACAATACCACAGTTGTGGTACATAAACAAGCAAGGGGGCACACATTCCTACCCTCTATGCAGGAAAACAATGACCTTGTGGAACACTGCACTGTCTTACCAGGTTTACCAGGTTCAATTACAAGCACAATCCCTGCCAGGAAAGAAAAACACATTGGCAGACTACCTAAGCAGAAACATCATGGATCCACACGAATGGAAACTAGATCCACAAGTATTTGCAATGATAGTTCAAAAATGGGGACGCCCAGACATCTGTTTGCAAGCCCCCACAACCACCAACTTCAAACATTTTGCACAAGGACCTTCCATCCACTAGCTTGGAAAGTGGACGCACTCTCATTCAGTTGGAAAACATTAACAGTGTATGCCTTCCCCCCACTGCCTCTTCTAGCAAAGGTACTGCTGAAAGTCAGATTAGAGAGACCACAAATGTTACTAGTTGCACCAGACTGGCCACGCCAGCATTGGTATCCAATTTTAAGGAACATGGCCCAGGGCCCACCATGGATTTTGCCACAAATTCCTCACCTGCTCACCCAGTGAGACAATCAGATTCTACACAGCCAGCTCAAGACTTTAAACCTGGCTGCATGGCAAATGACCTGAACAACCAGCCAACACCTTTATCCAAAGCTGTTATGGATGTCATTAAGGAGGCCCAGCACCAGGAAAACCTATTCAGACAAATGGAAAAGAAAAGGCCCAAGTCCCCTTGATCCAAACATCCCTCAGATTCTACAATCTGTAACTGAGATGTTACACAAAAGACTTTCCTTTTCATCTATTAAGATCCAAGCCTCAGCAATTTCAGTTCATTACAGCACGGATCCTCCTTTATTTTCACATCCACTCCTAAGACAGTACCTCAGAGGGGCTAAGAACTTAAGACCGCCAAGGAGAGCTCCAACACCTACTTGTGATCTCAACTTTGTTCTGGAAAAGCTTACACTGCCACCCTTTGAACCAGCTTTTTCAGCTGATTTAAAATTTCTTTCATGGAAAACTGCCCTACTACTAGCAATAACCTCAGCTAGAAGAGTCTCAGAGCTACAGGCACTAATGGCAGTGGAACCCTTCCTCATTTTTCATCAAGACAGTCTCTCTACGAATTAATCCTTCCTTTATGCCAAAGGTGGTATCCAGTGTGGCCCTAAACCAAACCATTCACTTGACCACCTTCTTCCCAAATCCCCAGAACAAAGGAGAAAGGCTCCTGCACTCTTTGGACATTCATAGGCAATTACGTTACTACTTGGATAAAACTAAGGCTTTCAGAAAAACTGACAGCTCTTTGTAGCCTATGCTACAGAATCACAAGGAAAATCTATCTCAAAACAGACCATTTCTAAATGGATAGGACATTGCATACGTTTCTGCTTCCCACATCATGGGAAACTAGTACCTGCTAACATTAAGTCCCACTCCACCAGGGCTACAGCTACATCAGCAGCGTTTCTCAGGGGAGTGCCAACCAAGGATATTCTGGAAGCTGCTACTTGGAGTTCAGTGCACACCTTCACCAAACACGATCACTTACCTCTATACTCCGACTAGAGCTGGTTTTGCCACTGCAGTTTTGCAGGGCCTACTAGCTTCTTCTAACCCTGTTTGACTCCACTTCCCATCCTTAGCTTTAGGTTCATAGGTTCATACTAGGCTATCTGCCCTGAGGCAATTATAAGCCTAGCCCAATTCTGTATGGCTTACGCCACCCCTTGATTTTAGTATACTGTGCCATTTTTAAGGTTTAGTTTACTGTGCCTCTGTCTAATACTGACACTGGAGTAATCCCTGGGACAAACCTACGATCCCCCATCCACCTATCGAGATTCTTCTTGAAGAGATTCAGTGAGGTGCTCTGCCTCACATGAACTGGAATTCTATTCCAGAGCGAAGGGAGCCTCTGGGTTGTGAACCTGTCCCTCCAGCAAGTTCTATTTATTTCTGTGCTGAGGTTCAAGTCCCTCGAGCGTGTGGCTCTAAGGGATTTAGGTTTACAGAGGTGGAGCATGTCCATTAATTCTGGATTTGACATAGCTTTGTATGTCAGGCATGGATCGCCTCGAAGTAGGCGGTATGCAACTGAGTAGAGCTGGAGTTTTTTTAACCGAGCAGCATATGGCATCTGTTTGAGACCCTTGATCCTGTTGGTGAGATACTTTTGGGGTCTTTCTAATTGCTGCAGGTGTCTGGTAAGGTACATCCCAAAAGGGGCATTGTATTCTATGATGGGCCTGATGAGGGATGAATAAAGGGGCACGATTACCTCTCTTGATCTAGATGTGAAACCCCTTGTGATGAGGTGGGCTATGTAGAAGGTCTTTCTAACCACTTTGGCAATGTGGTTTTCAAAGGAGAGATTGCTATCAACTTGGGTCCCTAATAACTTTCTCTGTACTTAATGGGTTTCCGCCTATGTGGTAATTTGTGGGCACATTGTTTTTGCCAAAGGGTATGACTATACATTTTTTGGCATTTAGCTTTAAACCATGGTGCTGGCACCAGTTATCTGTCTCTGTGAGACCTTTTTGAAGGATGTTTGTGTCAGCTGGAGAGTTGATTATGGCGCCCAGTTTGCAGTCATCTGCGAACTTGGTGAGCCATAGTCCTCCCACGTTTGCCTGTACCTCGGAACAGTATATACCGAACAAGAGTGGTCCCAGGACAGAACCCACTGTGGGACGCCACTTGTGACTGGTTTCGAGTCTGACATGGCTCCCGCAACTCTCACTCTGTGGGTTCTGTCTTTGAGCCAGTTTGCGACCCATCTTGTGACATAGGGGTTTATATTTAAGCTGGATAACTTATCTAAGATGCCCGAGTGGGGTATTGTGTCAAATGCCTTTGCAAGGTCCAGATAGGCTGTGTGGACTACCTTCCTTCATCTATGGCTTTGGTGACTGTTTCGAAGAAGTCAACCAGGTTCAAAAGGCAGGATCTGCCCTTGACAAAGCCGAACTGGGTAGGATCTAGTGTCTGTAGGTCCCCAATGTCTTTGTTTATGAGCTCCATGATGATCCTCTCCATAGCCTTGCAGACTAA